>NC_062973.1:15257201-15452355 GCF_023078275.1 Leguminivora glycinivorella | reverse complement strand
AATGTTTAAATTCATTGTAACATTTTTTTGTAGGAGGTAATAGCGAATGTTATTCCGCTTTGTGTGGTATGGCCCAGCACAGCGGATATCATCTCGCTCGAATCTAGAGTAGAGCCCAACTGGGGAAGTACTCTCCGCCTTACAGAAGACCGTAGCCAAATAGCATGAGACCTACTCATAGTGTTGTGTTGTGTTCCTGACGGTGAGTAAGGCTGCCAGAGCTCAACGAGGGTGCGGTGTGCTGGTGACGAAAGGACCCACGGAACTAATTTGTTCCGCCTTTGTCCTTTGAGTCGTCGGCAACCCGAACCTCCTTAGGAATCAACTGGTACACTCCTTTTTGCTGTGTAGTTAAGACAGCAAAAGGGAGTGTACAAGATTCCAATGGGTTGGCAACGCGCAGGCGTCCATAGGTTACGGTGACTGCTTTCCATCAGGTGGACCGTATGCTTGTTTGCCACCGACATAGTATTAAAAAAAACATTAAAGTACCTATACTTGTATCGAAAACGAGCACACAGCTCAGCGTGGATATCAGACAGCTTAGCTGATGTGACAATCGTGTACGTAGCGTATCTAAGTTACACACCCAGTTGCGTTTCGTTCGCTACGGAGCGCGAACGATTGTCTTTTCGGCTAGCTCGGCCATGCCAGTTAAATAATATTGTAATTTGTCACTTTATTTTTGAAACTATGATTCAGCTCGATTAAGTTCCGTTAAAGTAGATGTTAACTAAAGAAACGTACTTACCTATTTGCTGTGCTTCATGCAGACAGGGAATTATTACCGATATTTGCAACTTACCACGTTCTGAGGACATCATCGCTACTTACCATAAATCTCAGCGTACCTGTCATTTGTCTGGCCTTATTTAGTAGGTACTGTATGTGAGTGTGCACGGGAAAACGTCCCACTTTGTTGATTGTTATATTTAAAGCCGCTTTGTCAGTTTATTCATATAAATATATGTACAAGTAAATCTCGCCTTGGTAACCGACAAATTGGGACGTTTACTAAACAGACTTACATATGCTTGTAAGCTTAAGAATAATAAAAAACTAACTGCGGACCGTATAAGTACCCACTTTGTTAATGTTTTTTATTATTACTCATTAACTGTTTACCTTTTCTCTGATACATACCTACACTGTTAAAATCTTTCGGGATTTTCAGGCCCTCCATACACGTATAAGAAAAAAATGTATCACATCAAATACTGTATTTTATGAGAGAAATAGTGACACCTGCAGCAGCAGTCCTTGTAATTTGAAAAGTTTTATGCGTAAAAAAGTTAACAAACTGATTGGCGTGTCTACTAACTTCGCTTTTGTCCCCCTGGTGGTCCCAGACGTCGTCGCTAAGGGCCGTAGATTGCTCTGAGGCTTCCAAACTTTGTTCAAGCCTACATCAAATTAACTGACCGTAACCTCCTTCAAATACTATACGTATTTCCTTTAGAAAACAACGTCTTTCAACTTCCAACATTTTTTAAAGGAAAATAAAATAACTTATAACATCGATAAAAACTTTTATTGATAAGAAGCGACCGACAGTCAGCCGCTTTCTTCTATTAAGCGTACATTTCTCCCGAAAAACTCCATAATTTTGTCTGCTATATGATTACGTTGAATTGTTTAATGTTACAATGGATTACAAGACACAGATTGTCGAACGACACGGGGCGGGGCGCGGGGTGGGGCGCGCGGCGTGGAGACCCGCTGACGCGGCGGAAAACGCGCGCCCTCTCATCACAAATATATTTCTCTATCTAACAATAAGTCAATATTCTGCTTGCTAATATTAAAAATTTACAATGAAAATAGAATTCACTCTAAAAATAATTGCGCGCGAAGCGGGCGTCGGTCGCAGGGATGAAACGGTCCGATTTTATGCGAATGCATGTATGGATTATCTGAAGCACCGAGGGTTCTGACGGTAGTACCTAAATATGCATTCACACTTAGAAATTAGACAGCGGTGACGACCGGCGCTAGGCTCAGCGCACAGACTATCACATTGAAAGATTCATAAAGTACAAAAGGTACATCAAACGCGAGAAAGGGACGTGGACCCAGTCGCGGTGGACCGCAGACCATGAACCCTCTCGCACATCTCACTCTCCTTTTAAGAAATCAACCAGTAACGGCTAGGTAATAATTTACAAGAGTAATCCGCACTGGGTGCGCCTACACGAAAAGGTCTTTTAATGATGAGCACAGGGTTGCATCGCACCCTGCGCTCCTTCATCGTCCTCGGGCCTGGTGGGACACCAGCGCTCGTCACCTGGACGGCCCGACGATCGAGAGCCCCTGGCGGCTCCGGCACTTTGAGGCCGAGCGCCAGTACATTTCCCTGTCTCTTTTAAAGTGGTGGTCGAAGTGCCAGCAACTCCTGGGTCTCCTGCTCCACCCTTCCTGAGAAACACTTCGATTGCACTTCCAAGCGCGCTGGCATCTACAATAGAACCAGACGGCTGATCCCACACGACCGCCGCCACATCACCCGGGGCTTGTTTGGCGTCAGGTGCAAAAGTGACTTTAGATTTTTTCTGTGGTTCGTTCACTTTTTTTTTGTCGCCAAAGTTTGATGGCGTCGCGTAAACCAAGTAGTGCCTGATCCTGGGGGTTTGTCTCGTAAAGTAGAAGCATCGAAGCTGCTTGAACGCGTGTCGGCTAGTCGTCTTGTTCTTTCGGGCTTGCCGCAGAGGTCTATTTCAGTGGAAGAAGATGTGAGCGCATTGAGCATGTGATGGAGATCTGTGTCGGTACAAATGACGCCAGCGCCAGTTCGCGGCGGGATAGGGGCGGTGGAGGCATCTCGGAGGCACGGCGGCGAGCAGGAATTGGCGGTAGCGGCGACCCGACGAAGTCAGAGTGCCGTCGGCCACGGTTCGTGTACCGCACGGACCCGCTCATCGGCGAGCGTTCGTCCAGTGGCTGCACCTCGCAGACGCGTTCACTAGAGGTATTCCAAAGCCGCATGCGTACTTTTCGAGCTTGCACGATGTCATCCATGATGTCGAGTTGTAAATTATGCGTGCTGCCTAATGTTTCGGTTGCTGGTGGACCTAGAACAGGCCTAGTGATTAGCCTCCGAACAGTGGTTTGAAAATATAAAAATTCGAAAATATAGATTATTCTTGAACAATAATTAGAGAAAAAGTGTATGATGTGACCGAAAGACGGAGGGCAAAATTGGTGGTAGAAAAGTCAAATGAATATGCAAGTTCCATTTAGATAAAGAATTTCTGACGACCGGTCTGGCGCAGTTCGAATCCCGGTAAGGGCATTTATTTGTGTGATGAGCACAGATATTTGTTCCTGAGTCATGGATGTTTTCTACGTATATAAGTATTTATATAATAATATATATCGTTGTCTGAGTACCCACAACACAAGCCTTCTTGAGCTTACCGTGGGCCTCAAGTCAATCTGTGTAAGAATGTCCTATAATATAGCTTGGTTGACGAGCACTATAATAAGATTAGAGTGTCAAATTTCGCGATACTAACATTTCTTAATTGAGTCCCGGCGGCGGCCCAGCGCGGGGAAGGCGGCGATGGACTCGCGGCGGCCTCGCCCGAACAGCGCTTGTGGCACGCGGGATATTGTCACAACGGAATGTCTGAAATATAATCATTTTGTTAATCATTCTGACTTATTAACATGTGAGGCAACTGATCTCAATACACACAACAAGTTTAAATTAGAGTAACACATAAAATTGGGCAGAAAACTACTATAATAAATTTGCAGATTTCCCAACTACTTCATTGTATTGTCTATCCGCTGTGGATATAATTCTACTACTGTTGAACATTTGTTCCTCACCTTCGACCACCAGGTTGTGGCTGGACCTGGCTTAGCGTCGCTAGGAAAGCAGCTTCCCGCGCTTCTCGAGCGGCACCCTCGCCCCGCTCCGATAGACGGCGGACCTGCAGAATAATCATTAGTTATGACCCACTTGCACAAACCACTTAACTCAGGGTTAGTGGGCTGTCAACTGTCAAATTCCATATAAAATGTTGGGTTAACCCTCGTGTTAACTCTCCATTTTCGTTGGTGCAAGTGGCCCTAAGAATAGTATCTAGAATTTTCCACTGTCAATGTCAGTGGGATTCTTAATATGCTACTGTTTAGTCGTAAATTTTAGCCTCGCCTCCTAGTTGGAAAATGTAGGTCGCTTCACACAATTGAATACAGTCTCAAGCAGTGCATAATCTTTCAGAGGTGAATTAGATTCTTAGAGTTATAATGACTTAAATCGAGTAAAATAGTGGAACATTGTCAACATTGTGAATGTCTTCTCGCTTTGTGTGGTATGATACAGCAGAACGAATGTCGTTACAAATCTAGAGCAAAACCCAACTGGCGAACTACTACACCTTGCAGAAAACATTACTCATAGGTAATTTTGTCTTTCTGATGCAGTTGCACGGTGAGTTAGGTTGCCAGGTTGCAGGTGTTTTTAGGCTACCGTCAGGCAAACCGTATGCTTGTTTGCTGACGATGTAGTTTAAAAATACTAATAGCGAGCTTTCAATACTCACCACGGCGCAGGTTGTAGGGGTCGAGCGTTGATATAGTAGGTATGGAGCTGACCTGGCTAGCAGTAGGGCCGGTGGTGCAGGAGGGTGTAGGCAGGGAGTGTTTGCGAGTGTCGCGCCACGGTGACAGGTGGTAGGGATCAGGCGGCGACTCCTGGTCGATGGAGAGGCCTCGTGTGGCCACCGGGCTGCGGTAAGATGCCTCCTCCTCCGCGCCGCTCTCTTCCACCACTATCAGCGGTTCCCCGCCGCCGAGGATGGCCATTGAGCCGCGCCGCATCATGCCTGGACAAGGAAAAAACAATATATCAATTAAATTTTGTGTTTAAAATGTATTTCTGGTAACTTTAAGCTGAGTGCCGGGAAGGCTTGGTGGGAGTTATTTCCGAAGTCACCTATCTATGGGAAAACGTTAGTATCGGCTACGCTTGTAAGTGCTACGAAAGCTTTAACAGTGAATGTGGTACACTGTAGGTAGTGTAGGTATACCTATGAGTGAATTTAGCATAATAAATTTTTAAATATATATTCTATTAGGTATACGCGTACCAGTTAGCCTAGTGAAGCCTCAGTCATGCACGGTCGGAAAATTAAATAAGTGTGTAACCTACCAAGCAGGTACCTGCGCTCTAAAACCAGCACCAGCAGACTACTCGTGTGATTTATGTCTGTTGATAGCGAAGTTTGTTCGGAACTCGATTCAGCTATTCTAACCCGACGTTTCGTACCGACTACCGAGTTACGCAATCAGTTTGCAAAGCACAATTAAGCAAATCTGTGATTAACGGGAGAATAGGAGAATGTGTACTATTTACGTACATAATAATTAATATCTGGGCAACCGAGCTTCGCTCGGTTCTGTTTCGTATCCTTGACATGTGTCGCCATCTAGTTCAAAAATGAATAGTACCTACATCGAGCGAAAGAATTCTCAGCCTTAACAACACAACTACTCCACACGAGATGGCGCGCATTTCGCCACAAAAACTCAAATAGTGTATTTTTCTATTCGTTTTAGCCTTGACCTGTGTCGCCATCTAGTGTTTGCAATAAATAGTACTTACATCAACCGAAAGAATTCTGTCTTAACAGTACAACTACTGCACACGAGATGGCGCGCGAAGAAAAACGCATGAAAACTCGAAAATTCGCGTTTTCCGGGACCTAAGGATAAGTTAGACCGATTTTTCACCCCCAAAAACCCCCACATAACAAATTTCTGCGAAATCGTTAGAGCGGTTTCAGAGATCGTCAGTGTAAATAAATCTTATACTTTTAAACGAGTAATTCTTGTATATTTATTTATTTATTTATTTATTTATTTATATATATATTTATTTACACTAACGATCTCTGAAACCGCTCTAACGATTTCGCAGAAATTTGTTATGTGGGGGTTTTTGGGGGTTAAAAATCGGTCTAACTTATCCTTAGGTCCCGGAAAACGCGAATTTTCGAGTTTTCATGCGTTTTTCTTCGCGCGCCATCTCGTGTGCAGTAGTTGTACTGTTAAGACAGAATTCTTTCGGTTGATGTAAGTACTATTTATTGCAAACACTAGATGGCGACACAGGTCAAGGCTAAAACGAATAGAAAAATACACTATTTGAGTTTTTGTGGCGAAATGCGCGCCATCTCGTGTGGAGTAGTTGTGTTGTTAAGGCTGAGAATTCTTTCGCTCGATGTAGGTACTATTCATTTTTGAACTAGATGGCGACACATGTCAAGGATACGAAACAGAACCGAGCGAAGCTCGGTTGCCCAGATATTATATATAAATAAATAAATAAATAAATATACAAGAATTGCTCGTTTAAAAGTATAAGATATGGTTATATTTCAACTAATAGGTACCTACCTATGAATTGAAATAGATATCATACACGAAAGAAAAAACGACAAGGCCCACTGGTGGCCGAGCCGGGAATCGAACCCGGGTCTTCAGCTTACGCGGCTAACGTCTTCACCAATAGACCACCCGCCCAAAACGACGCCCAAGACGTTAGCCGCGTAAGCTGAAGACCCGGGTTCGATTTCCGGCTCGGCCACCAGTGGCCTTGTCGTTTTTTCTTTCGTGTATGATATCTATTTCAATTTATAATTTATATATAGTAGTGTGACTACTTGAAAAAAGAACAAATCAAAAAATATTCAATAAAATAATTTGATTTGTTCCCTAGTTGTATAGGTACGTACCTACTTTAAGTAAATAATGCACAAGACTCGTGTCAATTATACTTACAGGTAAAAATAAAAGCTAAATTACAAAAACAAAATTAAGTAAGAATAATTTTAAAATCTCAATTATAGTTTGAGGTTCCAAGAACTCAATAATGAAGGTTTCAACGGACAGGGACAAGAGGGTTGCAATTATTGTGATTTTTCATCTATTCGGGTGTTAATTAACCAGGCAGGCAAGTATTGTGGCGCGATAAATGATTAAGTACATTACATTGATACAAAATCTGT
The DNA here is from genome assembly GCF_023078275.1 of Leguminivora glycinivorella. Classification (NCBI taxonomy): domain Eukaryota; kingdom Metazoa; phylum Arthropoda; class Insecta; order Lepidoptera; family Tortricidae; genus Leguminivora; species Leguminivora glycinivorella. Next base: position 15,445,339 of record NC_062973.1, on the reverse strand, counting down.
AAGTGCGAAAGGGACAGCCAGATTTTTTATCATTGACAATACTTGCCTGCCTGATTTCACGTGTGCTACTCTGCGGCGGCGCCACCATAATGAAATTCAACTAATTATATGTTAAAATGATGTTCGTAAGACGTACAGTATGTACGTATAATGTTATGACTGTACCTATAGCGGGAAACGAAATAATGGGCTTTTATTGTGGCGCCGCCAGGGAGCATACTCTGCAGCGGCGCCACTCAGTTCTCATAGATAGAAATGACATCATCTACTTTCTTCTCATGGAAATTGATGTACCAATGCTGTTTATTATGTACGTATTGAAAAAATCACTATAACTTAGTAAATGTATGTACTTTCAGTAATTCCGCATTCTGCCTGAACGGTATGAGCTAGTATGTAAGGAGGTGTACCTACGGGTAAGCGAGAGGGAGATATGTTCCTTCCCGCTCGCTCCCGCGCTTTGCGCGTTTCGTTCTAGGTTTCAATCATTATTATTAAATTTATGCCCCTGTTGTACACTTTGCTTTTCACTTCGATTGCGAGGAATTATTATTATATATTTTCCTCGGCAATTTACACCACGAAATTGTCGTAAAGCGAAAGAACATACTAGGTACATAAGATAACAAATTCCCGCCAACTTTTTTTCAACATGTGATCAGAGTTTCAGACGCTTGGTTTTTTGCCAAGTCAAACATTTTTTAAACGATAAGTAATCGAATCCTATTTTATAGCATACGGAATTCTAATAAATTATAGCAAAACTAAAATAACCTATCAAAGTTTTGTCACCTACACAATTTTATTGCTCAATAAAATTTTGCAATATGTTTTAACTGTTTGTCTCTTGAGACCTTGACTTGGCAAAAAACCAAGCGTCTGAAACTCTGATCACATGTTGAAAAAAAAGTTGGCGGGAATTGGTTATCTTATGTACCTATTATGTTCTTTCGCTTCACGACAATTTCGTGGTGTAAATTGCCGAGAAAAATATAATTAATTCCTCGCAATCGAAGTGAAAAGCAAAGTGTACAACAGGGGCATACATTTAATAATAATTATTAAAACCTAGAACGAAACGCGCCGAGCGCGGGAGCGAGCGGGAAGGAACATATCTCCCTCTCGCTTACCCGTAGGTACACCTCCTTACATACTAGCTCATACCGTTCAGGCGGAATGCGGAATTACTGAAAGTACATACATTTACTAAGTTATAGTGATTTTTTCAATACGTACATAATAAACAGCATTGGTACATCAATTCCCATGAGAAAAAGTAGATGATGTCATTTCTATCTATGAGAACTGAGTGGCGCCGCTGCAGAGTATGCTCCCTGGCGGCGCCACAATAAAAGCCCATTATTTCGTTTCCCGCTATAGGTACAGTCATAACATTATACGTACATACTGTACGTCTTACGAACATCATTTTAACATATAATTAGTTGAATTTCATTATGGTGGCGCCGCCGCAGAGTAGCACACTACTTTCCTCTTTTGTTACCCCATACAACATGTACGGAAAATGGTAACAAAATAAGAAAAAATCGTATGGGACAATTTTCTTAACTACTAGGATTGAAAAAGCTAGTAATTCTGAGTAGAAATAGCATATTTTTTTCAAAAATATCACACTTTTAAAAGTGGCAAAAAAAAGGAAATGCTCTATTACACTATGATGTTGAGTTCTACATGTATCCACTGAACACGCCTACCATATATAACCGGTGGACACTATTTAATAATGCAAACATTGTAAAACATGGAAAAAATGGACCAGTTACATTTGCCCCCCAGTTGAGATTTGCCCCGCTGTACCTTATTGAAAATGTTTGCAGACGAGATAATTTACAGGCATATAAATTACTTGCTATTGTTGGAGAATGGGCAGCTGTGTAAACATGGCAACATATCCAATCACCGATAGGTATATTACATTCGCAATAATACTGCGATAACGTATACTGCGACAGAATCGGAGTCTTCGTTGGAAAATTCCTAAACTTTATAAATGTTTTTTTTTTTTAATTAGAAAATAGCGCTAGGCCGGGAAAACGCTAGGTTGAAGAAGAAGAAGAAGAAAATAGTTGATCTTAATCGGTATGATATCCACTTAGGTTTAAGTTTGACATCTTCAATTATTTTATTTATTTGTAACGACCTCTGATATTTTTCTGATGGTTAGTTTGAACCTTGTAATGTACTAGTTATGAGTGCATAAAATGATATTTTGTATCTACCGCATAAGCGCCTTGGCACCCTAGCTGTATGTTTATGCATGAGTAAATAAATAATTGAGAAATAACGTGCAAGCAACCGTGCAAACCGCATCAATAAGATTATGCCTATGATCAGTCGTGTCGTGTTGCGTAGTTCAATTATTAAGATTTTTCCCCTCACTAGCTCGGAAACACGTATTTTGTCCTTTAATACCAGCGGGTAAAAACGCATTTTATCCACTAGTGGATAAAGCAAGTTGACCTTGAATATAGTTATTTTTTCTTCTTTAAAATTGATAAAAGTGAGTGAGTCTAGTGATGACGATGATTTACCACCTGTGGAACTACTGGAAGCAGTGAAAAACGCGTTTTTTGCGTTGTGCTTTCCTCGCAACAGTGAGGGGAAAAGTTTTGTGTTACACTCGGGTGCAAATGTATTTTACTTCTCGTGTGTTAAAAAAAAACTCGCAAGTTCAGGATTATATTCTCGAACCACTCGCTTCGCTCGTGGTTCAACTATATAACCCTTTCACTTGCTCGTTTTTCAATTCCACACTCGGCTTTAAAATACAATTTTGCACCCTTGTATAACAAATAACTATTATTAGACATACTGTATGTTTGCTTTGCATCGCGGTCTATTTTATCAGGGGCCAAGATCCAATGCTGGATTAAATAAGCTCGCGTAAGTCCCGTAGCAAATTCTACAAAGCCCTAAAATTTAAGGAATTACATATTCCCTTCTGGGTCAAACAATAAATTTTCAACAATAAAACGAACTTTTGCTAGAATAATGCTTATTGAAAAAAAAAACGTTTTGATTTTATTTTTTACGGTCACAAGGGGCGTGGCCCGCTAATTTTGCCCTACGATTAATTCGCCATTGCCAAGATCCAAGATCCTTTGGGTCGTCCCTCCACACCGTTAATTAATAAAGTAATGTATTTAATCCATAATCCAAATAATTTACGGAAAATTATGTTCAAATAAAATGCCGCCAGACCACAGATTAGATGTTAATTTACACTCAGTTCCACCAAGTTTACGAATATTTTAATACTTAAGTCACTAAGGCTTTGGCTAATGTTTTAAAGGAATTCACTCTTCCAACGAAAACATTAAGTGCCGCGCGGTCCGGACTTTCAAAGTTGCTAAACGGTTTTCCCTTGATTTTCCTTTATTATCTAAACAACGGTCTTTAGCTGTATTTTATTACGTTGTTTTTCACTTCTTCGCTTTTGTTGAATTAGTGAAGGCGGAACGAAAACCAATAGTATAAAACTTAATCAAAATTAAAAATCAAAATAATTTATTCAGCAAATAGGCCACAGGGGCACTTTTACACGTCACATGTATGTACATATTTAGAAAAGATTTAAATTTGAATTGAATTGATACTACTAATTCTAAGTTCTAACTAAAGTATAACTCTACTACAATTAATTAGAGATGTAGAAGGTCTCTAAATGTCGAATTACAACTAAGAAGTACACTAAATACAAAAAAAGTCTAAAATTACTTTAGAGGTGCAAATGACTCTAAATGTCACAACTAAAGATAAAATGTATACTATCTAATTCTCCTTAGAGATGTATAGGTTCTCCCAAAAAGTTAATGAGGAGACAAATTGACATTTTATCCCGCCAGGCGGCGCCTGTGCAAGTGTCTAGGCATGTCACTGTCATTCACATGTGAGAGAGAGAAGAAACATCAACATCTTCTCGCTCTCACGTATGAAATTCTTTATCTGTGCAATGCAAGTGCAACCTTTGAGTAGGCCTCCTCATTGCACACGATTTTTTAAATTCTGATAAAAGATAAAAATATAAGCGTAGGTAACAGGTCAGAAACAAGACGTCGAAAATAATTTTACCACATTATACAATCTGGAACTGTGAGTGAAAATATTGTAGGTACTTAAAATATTCCTCGATAATGTGATTCATAGAGCGCCTGGCGCTAGTTATTTAAATTCAGTACTAAGTAAATGATGAATAATAATTAAAAACAGTGCGCAAATACCTAACCAGGTGAAACTAAAAAGCTGTAGCGCTTAATGGAGCGAGCTTTTGTCGACTCCAGAGTATTGAAGACGTTTTAAATCTCGTCGTTAGTGAAAAACTTTTAGCTTTTTTTTAAGTTGCAGTAAATTGCTTTTGTAAATTACTTGTATCTACCACGATTCGAATTTAAGTTACTATTTAATATACTTTTGTTCCAGTTTTCTTTCTTTGAAGAATGATAATTGCATATTAGACAATTTTGAGGACTAATAAACCTACTGTAACTTATACGGGAACATACAGTTGAGGTGCGGATCCCCAAGAAATTAAAAGGTTCTTACCAGCGTGCGTAGCCGAATGGCACAAACGCTCACGAAACGCTCACGAAACGAAACGCTCGTAGATATCTATCTCTATCGCTCTTGCGTATTGGCGCGACAGAGCCAGACTACCTTTCGCGGCGTTTCGTTTTCGTTTCGCGTCGTAGAAATGCCATTCGGCTACGGGGCCAGGCAAGACAAAATTAAACTACATAAGGTACAGCGGGACAAATCTCGACTGGGGGGCAAATGTAACTGGTTCATTTTTTCGATGTTTTACAATGTTTGCATTATTAAATAGAGTGTCCACCGGTTATATATGTGGTAGGCGTGTTCAGTGGATACATGTAGAACTCAACATCATAGTGTAATAATGGAAAAAATGGATCAGTTACAATTGCCCCCAGTCGAGATTTGCCCCGATGTACCTTATACAAAATTAGATTACGTACCTAAAAGAAAATAAATCGAGTATTTTATAGAATGCTATTTTCAACAACAGTTTATTTATAAGTGGGTATCTCCCGAAACGTGGAGCCTTTCCTATCTTTATCGTTCATTTTACCTTTACATTTTACCTTTTTATAATCACCAAGAACTAGAAATAACAGTGATTTCTTACAATTGATATTGCGTCTGTGTCATGATTGGCATAGAATTTGTATACTGAGATTAGATTTCTATGTAGCAGTACGACGAAATATTGTGCAACAAGGGGGAGGAAGTTGAATATTACTAACGAGAGTAAGATAAATCGCGACGGCTTGCCAGGGCGATTTAAAGACTCGAGTTTGTAAAGTCATACTCCCCGAGTTACACACAATGTTTTTCATCACCTCGGAATGTAAAAAATATGTAAATAGAATTAAGTTGTCAATGTAAAAAAAGTTAAGTACGGCACAAGAAATTTCATTATTCCCTTGGGAGAACGATTTTTCTATAACGCACGCTCCGCCTGCGTGCAATAGCACATTTAAAGTGCGGGTGTGATGAAAAAATAATTACTGTTCAGCCCGCAATGTAAATCAACATACGAGCTTTTAGTAGTAATGGTAAACGCAGTCAGAGCTAGGAGCTTGATGACGGAAAGTTCCTACACGATGCTCATGTATGTGCGAGTACATTGTTGTTTTTTTCAAATTATTTTTTTAATGAGCACTATTAAGTGTAAATTAATAACACAAAAAAATACACGGAGTAGGTAGGCAAGTTCGGCTTTATTTATCTCTTATTGAATTTACTTTACACACTGTATTCACGAGTAAGGGCATTTTCAAAATTAACTCGCTGTCAGTTTTGTGACGACAATTAAGCATAAAATCTGTGTAAACATTTACTTTTTTCGCATTCTGAATGTAGATTATCGCATTTATGTAATTAACACAAAAGCAATATTTACATGTACTCGTATAGAAATTTCATGCTTAATTATCGTCATAAAATTGACAGTGAGTTAATTTTTGTTAACAACTTACGCTAATTGGGGTGTCCCAAATTCTGAAAATGCTCGTAAAATAAGTCTCCTCCAACTTTACCACCTAAACATTGTAACCTACGTAACACACGTTTGTGTTAATAGAAATCTTAATCCAGTGATTAAAGCGTGTCCAGGCTTATCCGGCAACAGGTAGGCCAAGGCCCAGCACTGACCCGCTTGCGGCGGCCTCGACCCGACAACTGTCAAAACTCATCTCGCGACGCGACGCGACAAAGCCAGCTTTTAAATCAACGCAAATGCAACTGGAGACATGTTTAGAAACAAACTAAGGGCTATATATACACGGTGCGAAAATTTACGAGTTTAATTGCATTAGGGTATTTGATTGGTATGCTAAATTGTATTGGTGATTTTGTAAGTACTTACTAGGCAAACTTTACATAGTGAGATTGCAGTATTTGTCTCATAATAAAAGTTGTTCATTATGACCTTAAAAGTCACTATGTAAGTTTGTAGGATCTCAACAGTAAAATCGCTGCTAGCGCGCCATGTATGGGCCCTAAGTAAGTAAGGGCTCCAGATATGATAGCAAATTATGCAATAAAAGCGTCTTAAAAAACTTATTATGAGGTACAAAGGCGTCTCCGTGACAATGCTCCTGTTCACGCCGTTTCATTTTACAAAGAACGAAACCTTATAATCAGGGCCCGTAACTTTCATGCCGATGACATCAATTTGACGTCACGCTGCATAATATATATATATATCATATAATTTATATATAGAATAAATAAATAAAATGAATAAATGAATAAGTAAATATTATAGGACATTCTTACACATATTGAGCTCAAGAAGGCTTGTGTTGTGGGTACTCAGATAACGATACATATACATAATATACAAATACTTATATACATAGAAAACATCCATGACTCAGGAACAAATATCTGTGCTCATCACACAAATAAATGCCCTTACCTGGATTCGAACCCGGGACCGCGGCTTGGCAGGCCGGGTCACTATCCGCTAGGCCAGACCGGTCGTCAAATAGTTTTATTGTAATAATTAATCAATTTAATCATGTACAAATGACTTCAAAAGTAAGCTATTCATACGTGGAATAATTAATACCTACTTGATACGACATTAGAGGTATATGTATGCAGCGTGACGTCAAATTGATGTGTTATCGTCATGAAACTTACGGGCCCTGCTTATAATATTTGAGACGTGTCTCCAAGTGACTATTATTTAGTTCTGAAAACTTAAGGTAGACTGAAAGAGAAAAATAAATGTTCGGATGTCGAAGTGACCCGTACGGTTTAGGTTTAGGCCCATTTTGAGGAAAAAACATTTATTATTTTACATACATATAATCACGCCAGGGTGGCTAGCCGAATGGCACTATCGCTCACGAAACGCTCACGAAACGAAGCGCTAGTAGATATCTATCTCTATCGCGCTTGCGTATTGGCGCGACAGAGCCAGCGGCGTATCGCTTTCGTTTGGCGTCGGAGAAATGCCATTCGGCTACGGGGCCTGTACCCCATAAAGGGGTAGGCAAAGCTTATGAACTACTAAGTTTCAGTGTCACTCTTGGCAAAAACCGGCCAAGAGCGTGTCGGGCCACGCTCAGTGTAGGGTTCCGTAGTTTTTCGTATTTTTCTCAAAAACTACTGAACCTATCAAGTTTAAAACAATTTTCCTAGAAAGTCCTTATAAAGTTCTACTTATGTGATTTTTTTCATATTTATGGTTCAAAAGTTAGAGGGGGGGGGGAACGCACTTTTTTAGGGTTCCGTACCTCAAAGTGGAAAAACGGAACCCTTATAGGATCACTCGCGTGTCTGTCTGTCCCTCTGTCACAGCCGATTTCTCCGAAACTACTAGACCGATTTACTTGAAATTTGGCACACGTATGTAAACCTGTGGCCCAAAGACGGACATGTAATATAATTAAATGAAATTAAACGGAATTTAATCATAGGGGGCACTTTTGGGGGGTAAAATTGAAAATTAAAAATCAAAGTTATTAGAACTATATTGTGCTACATATCAAATGAAAGAGCATTTTATAAGCATCTCAAATATATATTTTTTATAGTTTTTATTTTGGTAATTTAGAAGTAATTTAAGAAAATGAGCAAAAAATTACAATTCCCCCCCCCTTATCTCCGAAACTACTTAGCGTAAAATTTTCAAAAAAATACACGAGATAGCCCTCTACCTGTAGATTACAGGAAAATCTATTAGAAATCTACAGTCAAGCGTAAGTCGGACTTAAGAGAAAAAAACTAAAATTGAGATTTTCACTCACTGCCGCTGCAAGTACTTACTAAATGTTTTGAAATTTTGTGAGCGCCATGGACAGGTAGAAAGAAATTCATTTCTGTTTAGAAATGTTAAAATTTTTAATCATTTGCCAAAATGACTTAAGTTCCTACTAAAAAAGAGGCGCTTAAGACTGTTTAGAACTGCACTGACCATAATATTGCCCTAATAGGTCCAAAAAATGGTGTATATATACGAAAACAAAAAAATTGTGCCACCGACAACCAAAATCTGAAGTCTATTTGCTCTATCTCTTATAGTTTCCAAAATATACGCAAAATCTTTAAAGTACAAATCTAGTGTTCGTTGCCATCACATCACATGTCGTCAGGCGCTCATGACCTTTTTGTATGGAAATGTCGAAATCCGTGTTTGTTTGTTGTGTTTGTTGTGTTTTATTATAGTTTTGAAGAAGGTTTCTTGTTTTTAACCACCAACGCAAAAACGACGGAGTGTTATAATAATAATAGGTTTGACGCTTGACATGTCTGCCTGGCATCATAGCTGTGACATTAGTGTTAGGCTGATTTTTAGGGTTCCGTAATCAACTAGGAACCCTTATAGTTTCGCCATGTCTGTCTGTCTGTCTGTCCGTCCGTCCGTCCGTCCGTCCGTCCGTCCGTCCGTCCGTCCGTCCGCGGATAATCTCAGTAACCGTTAGCACTAGAAAGCTGAAATTTGGTACCAATATCTATATCAATCACGCCAACAAAGTGCAATAATAAAAAATGGAAAAAAATGTATTATTAGGGTACCCCCCCCCTACATGTAAAGTGGGGGCTGTTTTTTTTTTTCATTCCAACCCTACGTGTGATATATTGTTGGATAGGTATTGGGTTGGCACAAAAGTAATGAGACACTTGGTTTACGTTTTATATTTTTAGGGTTCCGTAGTCAACTAGGAACCCTTATAGTTTCGCCATGTCTGTCTGTCCGTCCGCGGATAATCTCAGTAACCGTTAGCACTAGAAAGCTGAAATTTGGTACCAATATGTATATGAATTACGCCGACAAAGTGCAAAAATAAAAAATGGAAAAAAATGTTTTATTAGGGTACCCCCCCTACATGTAAAGTGGGGGCTGAATTTTTTTTTCATTCCAACCCTAACGTGTGATATATTGTTGGATAGGTATTTAAAAATGAATAGGGGTTTGCTAAGATCGTTTTTTGATAATATTTATATTTTCGGAAATAATCGCTCCTAAAGGAAAAAAAAGTGCGTCCCCCCCCTCTAACTTTTGAACCATATGTTTAAAAAATATGAAAAAAATCACAAAAGTAGAACTTTATAAAGACTTTCTAGGAAAATTATTTTGAACTTGATAGGTTCAGTAGTTTTTGAGAAAAATACGGAAAACTACGGAACCCTACACTGAGCGTGGCCCGACACGCTCCTGGCCGGTTTTTTTTCCTTTAGGAGTGATTATTTCCGAAAATATTAATATTACCAAAAAACGATTTTAGTAAACCCTTATTCATTTTTAAATACCTATCCAACAATATATCACACGTTGGGGTTGGAATGAAAAAAAATGTCAGCCCCCCCTTTACATGCAGGGCGGGTACCCTAATAAAACATTTTTTTCCATTTTTTATTTTTGCAATTTGTTGGCGTGATTGATATACATATTGGTACCAAATTTCAGCTTTCTAGTGCTTACGGTTACTGAGATTATCCGCGGACGGACGGACGGACGGTCGGACGGACAGACACAGACAGACATGGCGAAACTATAAGGGTTCCTATTTGACTACGGAACCCTAAAAAAGGGGTTGAAAGTAATCTAAATTGTGACATTGCAGTGACAGGTGGCCAGCCTCTCGCCTACGTCACGTTCATTAGATGATAATAATCTTTTAAGGAGATTTAAAAAGTGCTTTTTATTACAGGAAAAAAAAAGTTTCGTCAACATATCGTCTTTTCTTTGTTATAGCGGAAACTTTCGGATTGCACCTCGTACACACTTCATTGTTGTTTTATTTTTATATCCGTATTTTATATACGTAAATTACCAGGGTCAAACTAAAGGCGACCTTTTGAACTGGTATTCATCGGCGTCGGTCGATTAGAGTTGTAATCACGCCGACCTATTTATCAAAAATACGCCATTCAACACGAACCATCAACCATCAGGTCGCTGCTGTGTTACTTTTGTTGTAAATGTAAATCACTTCATTTTAATGTGGATCTAAGATACGAGCCTTGTCTGTTATTTACTTAACAATAAAATGCAATTAAGAAATCGGGGTCGGAATTATTTGACGAGTAACGTAAAATACTGAATTTACAGAAGGTTTGCATTTCGACCAAAGATGTATTGACAAAGCCAAAAAATAAAAAGCCATACAGAACGAAAGATACAGAAGATTGAGCGGGGATAACATATGAGATGATAACATTGGTTTCAAAACGCATCTTCCGCAACATGCTTTTGACCGAAACGCAGATTAAAGGTGGTGAAAAAACCTAATAGTCAACAAAAATCATTGGCGGCATTTGCGACTGCACCATCAGATATATCGGAGCTGATCAAGCTCTCACAAATATCAAAACACGTTTAGAGCGTTTTGCACTTCTTTTTTTATGAAATAGGCAGCAAACGAGCAGACGAGCCGCCTGATGGGAAGCAGTCATCGCCGCCCATGGAAATAAGCAACATCAGGGGAGTCACTTATGCGTTGCCGACCTTTGAGAACCCTAAATACCCGCTTCTTGAAGAACCCCATGTCATAGCGCAAGGGTAACACCTCAGAAGGTAGCTCATTCCACAACTTGCATGCTCTGGGCAAAAATGAGCGAGAGGCCCGTTTATTCTTGGTTTGCCACGTGTCCAGAAAGTGAGGATGAACTTTGTTTCTTTGGCGGGAGGTGCGGTGATAAAAGCGCGACGGTGGCACCAGGTCAAAAAGTTCTTCAGAATACTCCCTGTTGTACAGACGGTAGAAAAAGCACAGAGAGTCAACATTTCTCCGAAGGTTCCGAAGGAAGGAAGAGGATCTAATCCGACTGTGAGTTCGAGATAGAGTCAAGTGGAAGAAGTTGATATTTCGGTGTCCCAGTCCAGAGTTGAGAACAGTACTCCATATGTGGTCGAATCTGTGCTTCCCTCTATACCTGCAATTTGTGTTACAGGGCTCTTAAGGTCCAGTATAATGAAGCGTTTCGCGTGTTGATGGGACTGCCTCGTTTCTGTAGCGGATGCGGAATGTTCGCAACGGCGCGTTTAGACTGTTTCTATACTACCATGCGTGTGCGCGCAGCATCTCTGGTGCGCAGGGTGCGCGCCAGCCCCAACAGCATCCTACAAATGATAGCGGACAGGGTTGACTGTCCCTATTTAGCGCACTGCGAGGGATTGCATTCCGCAATGAGTGTTGTGTTGTTTTATATTTAAGATTGTATGCACTAAACCCTTAGTTTGTAAGTCCTACTAATAACATGTGTCTATGGTTACCTACACGAGAAATAAAAATATTCATTCATTCATTCATCACATTGACAATAGAGGCGTGTTCCGATATGTTTGATGGTGAATGTAGTCGTTGTAAAACACTACCTCAATTTGTAAAACGCTATGCTCTACTCCATCATTCACCCTTGTTAATCAGGCGTCCGGCCAGTGGTGTTTATTGAAAAACAAGTGGCGATCAACGACTTTTTCTTCATGGGAAACTCTCTCAATGTTTTTGGTAAAATTAACAGATTGAATGATTGTGTAACGATAACCATAATGCATCTCTTTTAATCTCGGGATAGATATCTAGTTACTCATAGAACAACATTAGGCTTTATTTCTCAGTGGCATGCTGCACTCTTAAGAATACAAGTCACGGACACAAGAATACATGTTTTCTTTCCAGCCAGTATCTTGTCGAATCAATAAATATATGTGAAATGAAAAAAAAAAAACTGACAAAGATAGAAAAACGAGCAGCCATTGGGCTGCTGTTGGTACAAATGCTTATTTGGACATTGGTCCAGTTAAGCATTAAACAAACAACTTTAAATAAATTAGAAGTTCACATGAAAAGATTACCAAACGACAAATTATTTTTATTTCATAGCGTTAAAGTAAATAACAGTAGGCAAATGGATATATCAGATTAGATATAGCCAATTAAGAGAACGAGAAACAAGATAGCAAAATGCAGAGCTTGTAAAAACATTGTTCCTCTGCTTAAAGAGAAAATCTCGCGAGAGTTAAAATAAGCCTACCTATTTACCCAGAAGCCAAAAATTCGTGGACTCGAATAACTGACTTCTTGTTATTTCCTCCATATTCGGAAATAGAACGTCGGGTAAAATGAAATCGGAAAGCTAAAGCTAGTTGTAAAAGCCTGAAGGAGAATACTTTTCGTCTTGCTGAGTGATTACCTCCCGTAGGTTCTGTTTCTGTTTATATAGGTACTTGCTTCGATAATTCGCAATTAAATTACATTCCTGACTATTTTATCCTAGTCATTTATATTTATATAGGCGTTTGGTGCTCTCATGACAATATAAACAATATCGCCCAACTAAGCACTGTCTCTATTAGGCTGACACGTTCGACTCTACCATTATATTCTTATGGAAGCTCAATTATAGTGAATTAAAAGGATTAAACAATCATTTTAGTATTTTATAGGAAGGTTCAAGTTTTCAATTATATTAAGATGCTGAATTAAATAGTTGAAACTCGTGATTCTGCGGTAAATAACTACTTATTTGAGAATGATACTGCTGGTAGTTTTGCTACATATTTGAACACTAAATGTGTTTGTTTGGGCATACTTAAATGGGCAATATATAAGTACTATACTATTTTTTGTATTTTTTCAATATACTACTTTTGTACCTAGTTAGAAAATGTTAATGTCAAAAATCAATGCACTTAGTTTGGTACCATAATATATTTTTTAAGTTACAACTAGCTAGTGGAAAAATTGATTTCATCGATAGTTTTTAAATAATGTCTATTCAACTGATTATTACGCGAACCGTTGCACGGATCATCATTTCCCACGTCACGTATAGTTTGGTGACGTGAAAGGTTTTATATGCTCCATCTAATGTATAAAATATCTGGGGTCTCACCGTACTTCATATGAGGATAATATTGCCTGAGCCGACGTTATGGCCCGTGAAAGCGTATTGAACATCCATTGGCTACAACGTATTGCACATAAAGCCCTAACACGAAAGCTTACTTAAATCCAAACGTTAAGTTTAAGGAGCCGTTAACGGTTAGAGTTTCTTAACGACTTCTTATACGATATGGTTTCTTTGCGTTTATGGATTAGTTGTAGGCTTGTTATATTTATTTTTAAACTAAAGAAAAAATGAAAATAAAAAATCACACCTACACAGCAAAACTCGAATTGGCGATCTTCTGGAATACGAGGCCGAACTCTGATCCACAATTTATACTTTAGATTAACTATATGTAGAATCACTCGTAGACGTTTCTGCTTGTTACGATATTAAACATATAAAATTATTTACTCAAGTAAAGATACAGTTCAAGAAAGTTTCCTGCAATTCACATAAATTATTTTACTGTATTCACGGAATGAAGCACCGGATAATTATTATAAAACATGATTAGTATCGCCCTTATTTCGCCGAGCCGGGAACCGAACCCGGGTCTTGAGTTTATATGGCACAGTCGGTAGGATAACATGAATAATTTTACATCCAAAATATTTTCCCAGGCTAGGCCTGAATCTTTAAGTATAATCTTTTACGGTAGGAAAAATACTAACAGCGTATTGAACAATATTAGGTAAACAAAGCTTAAATATAATTTATTATAATGTTTTGTTTTGACATGTCACTTACGTTTTCTTTTCACCGTAGCTATCCATTTAGTTCTTTGATGCAATTTCCAGTGTGCTCTAAGAAACGCATAGAACGTGCAACGACTATTTATGCCATTATTTGTACAATTAACAACGAAACAACATTGATGCCCCATATCAAACATTACACATTGTATTATATTTTATGAGTTTTGATAGATGACAACCACAATCAGTGTCGATTTTGACCACCGCAAGCACTGCGATCGCTTTGCTTACCCCCTCCATGCACTTCGCACGAAGCCAATACACAATTATATATTTTCTTATAGGCATTTTTAAACATGTGGCTTACTTTAAATATTGGCAACGACATGATATGCTACGCGCATATTTTTCTTTAAAAAACATTATAAACATGACGACCGGTCTCGCTCAGTCAGTAGTGATCCTGCCTGCTAAGCCGCGGTCCTGGGTTCGAATCCCGGTAAGGGCAGTTATTTGTGTGATGAACACAGATATTTGTTCCTGAGTCATGGATGTATTCTATGTATATAAGTATGTATTTATCTATTTAAGTATGTATATCGCCGCTTAGCACCCATAGTACAAGCTTTGCTTAGTTTGGGGCTAAGTTGATCTGTGTAAAGTGTCCCCAATATTTATTTATTTATGTCAAAATTGTCAAAGATCCTATAAATTAAACTTGAGAACATTTAGAACAACATTGAGAACAACAGTCGCATCTCCGCCTACCGCCACATCACTAGCTGTGACCTACATGGATACAGTTTCAGAGTTACTCAAGGCAAGGGACACAGGAGTGACAGAGGGGCAAACTTCAACTGTCTCACCTGTTAGCCCTCATTTATTTCTTCCATACGTATTATTGATCTTGCTCTACGCAGCCTTTTGTATAAATGTGATTAATATAGTTACAACATTAAAATTGCAAACGGTACTTATATAATACTAGCTTTTGCCCGCGGATTCGCTCGCATTAATTTAGAAAATTGCTGAATGCTCCATACAAACGTCCACCCCCCATTTTAGGGAAGTGTGGGGTTAGAAAGAGACAAAAAGCAGCTTATGTTACTCTCCATCCCTTCAACTATCTCCACTTAAAAAATAACATCAATACGTCGCTCCGTTTTGCCGTGAAAGACGGACAATCAAACATACACACACACTTACCCATTTAGATAGAAAACTCAGTCTTCTCTGAAACCACGGCGGCAATTCTGTCCTTGAAACGTCAAATATTAGTTTAAAAACGTACAGCCTTTTAAGTCCCTTTTGCAATTTTAATAATGTATAAAACTCGTAAAAGATTAAATCAGTAATTACTTTAGGGTAAGGCCGTTTTCACATTATCCGATCCGATATCGGATGTCGGAAGGATTTCAATGGAAAAAATCCAAGATGGCGCCTGTAATGTACGGGACATCGGTCCGACATCCGATATCGGATCGGATAATGTGAAAACGCACTAACAATTATACAAAATCTGTGACGGGTATTTATTTGTTATCTCGTAAATTTACTTTTGTATTTACAAATTAGTCTAATTAGTCTCTGTCGTTAGAAAGCGGAGTCACATTTCATGATTTCAGCTATTTCAAATACGCTCCAATATTACTTATATTTATCATTAAGCAGAATTTATTCCTCCCTGCACATACACTCCCATCCTAAAAACCGTACACACACATGTGTGTAGCTACGTTATAACTGCAGTTGCGCTTTTCAGAAAGTAAATCATAAATAAAGTGGGAGATTTAAGTTTTCGGACACCGTAGTTTTTCTAAATTAAAATCATCATACTGTCTTGGCCGATTTCGACCACGGCGACTGTTTAAGACTGGTTATTAACGCTACGTTCATGAGCTCTCCCGTGACTGACGTACCCAATCTTAGCAGTAAACGTGCGACCACATTCACTAAATAAATAAAAAATAAATATTATAGGACATTCTTACACAGATTGACTGAGTCCCACGGTAAGCCCAAGAAGGCTTGTGTTGCAGGTACTCAGACAACGATATATATAATATACAAATACTTATATACATAGAAAACATCCATGACTCAGGAGGGCATTTCTCAGAGCGTTTCAACTTTTTTGATTTCGGTGGCAGCATGATTACCTGAACCCCGTAAGCGTAGCATGAGTTTTCTTTGTTTCTGGTAGAAATCCGCGACTTCTATTTAAATTGACAAAATTTCATGTGACTTTCACTGGAATCACTAAAAAATGCTGCCACCGAAATCAAAAAAAATTTAACGCTCTGAGAAATGCCCAGGAACAAATATTTGTGCTCATCACACAAATAAATGCCCTTACCGGAATTCGAACCCGGGACCGCGGCGTAGCAGGCAGGGTCACTACGCGCTAGGCCAGACCGGTCGTCACTTAATCACTGCAGGTCAGCATATTAAAATACCAAATCACACAACACATAATCTGTTGAAATCAGATGAAAAAGGCTGATTGCCACTTATTCTATATAAAAAGAAGACTTGAAACTTTACCTACCACTTGAAACAATTGAATCTTTTGATATGTGACTACTTCGCAGTATATAAAAAAAGCTTTTCCAATTTCATGTGTAGCATATACCCATGCAAATCGATTTGCTCCAATAAAAGCTTTCGCTGAGAAGCTTGAGCTTTATTGCGGACTCGCATCTCTGTTTATCCAAGCTGCAGGTTCCTACTGCTAATACCATGAGGCCGAGTCGAACGTTTAGGGCCTATTAAAACTACGAGTTTCAATACATTGCGGTATTTGATTGGCGTGCTGAAATGTAGCATGTAGCTATCTAACCTCAACAGTCCGCAATGTAACTAAACTCGTTGCAAGTTCGCGCGCCTTATAGTGATTGCTAAAGGTAATATCCCTCAAATTAATAATTTATTGATGTAATAAGCGAAATTTAGATGTATTTTAACCATGTATTCATTTATACTTAAGTGTAAGTATTGCGCCCAACAGCTCAATATATTTATACTTCACCTGTGTAGGTAACTATTATGTGCAATAATGATTGAGCACCTATTTAGTGTTGAGCAATCGGCTCGCCTCACTTGCCTATGACTGGAGCAAATGGAATGACTCCGTTGGGTACACAAGCTAGGCACACAAGGTATGCTGTAACGAACATGTTGTAACATTTGTCGAATGAAACCACACAGTTTTGCAGCAAATATAAATGTGGGAGACGAGACGATTGTGATTCTATTTGCTTTGTCGAATAGCCTAGTGCATGAATATCAATATCCTCTAAATCAAATGACAGATACCTAATATGTACAAGTAAGTAATGCATTTTGTCATATTGTTAGAGTATACTCATGACTTAAACGGCCAATACAGTATATCTATTTATCTATTAACTAAGTTATAATTTTACGATATTTACGATTATTACATAATGTTAATTAATAAGCCAAAAAAAATAGTAATACTTGTAATAAATTCCAATAAATCCGAATCTTGAGCACAAAGGTAAACAACACAGCTGAAGGAGCACGAGAAAAATGGGAGTGTAATCCGCAAAGATTAATCCGCCCAGGAATACTTTGAGCCCAAGTATTTGAGCAACAATTAATCTCAGCAGAAAGTGTATGAAAAATGAATAAAAACCATGGCGGCAAAGGCAATAAAACACGGGGAGGGAAAAAAGGGGCTTTTTATTAATGAGTAGAAAAATGGTGTCAGAGGACGTAAAATATCAATTTACTGGGGTGAGCTTTCGGCGCTCTTAATTGTGGTATTAGCAGCCGTTGCGGGCCGGGCTCGTGCCGGCGACGCAAAATAGCCACTTACCGGCCGTGTCAATGCCTTTGTACGCGTAAAAGCCACTCAGCACGTTACTGAAAAACGTGCGACGGATGGTTGTAATTTTGGAAAAAAGAGAAGAATTATATTTTGTTTAATTTTACGACAGAAACATAATCAAGTATTGGGGAGATAAAGTCATATTATTTATGACAGCAAACATGAAACTATTACCTATGTCATAAATTTACGTCCATGTAAAAGTTTAAAACTGAAAGATATTATATAGTAAATTAAATACTTATTTCTACGAGCAACTCAGGCTTCGAGATTTTAGAGAAGAAATACTTATAAGGAAAAAACTCTTTTGTTTTATGAACTTATCATTGACATAAAAGTTGTTATTCGAAATAAATGCAGTGGAAAAGTATTCAATTTGTATTTTTGATTCAAAGCGATATATAACTCTAGGGACCGTCTTCAGAATTACATATGAAAAGATAAGACATTTTCCGGGACTTGTTTCGTATTGGAGATTTAATATAAGGAAGTGAAAAATCGACCAAGAGTGAAACTCATCAATCACTGTTCTATACAAAATCAGAAATATATTTTTCAGTACAGATGGTGTTTTTTTTTTACACTAACACTACACGCATCAGTGCAAGAAGTGGTTCATTATTTGTAAGGTTGAAACTTCGGAGGGCCATCTGTATTGAAAAACGTCGTCCGATACAGGTACAAAAAGGAAATTCGTAACTCGTGGTGATTTAAAACACTCCCTTCGGCCGTGTTTTAATTTATCGCCACTCGTTTCGATTTTTTTTTTCGCACTTATATCGTAATGTTCTATTTCAGCACACGTGTTTTTTTACTGTACTAGCGCAAAGTAGTATTTACATTTTTTGTCAGGTCAAAACTTCAATGACGAAATACATGTGTACTTACTGAAGAACGTATATACGATACACTTGCAAAGAGAGAATTCGTAACTCTTATCGATTGAATTCGGTCGCGTTTTAATATATCGCCACTTGGTCCAAGTTTCAAGGGCCATTATAATTAATTTGATTATGTATGTGGGTAGGTTTTGTACAGCGAGGTAATTACTATAACTACACGTGCGAATGGGATTTATTCATCATACACTATGTCATACACTATATCGCTCAATTTACTCTGAATTGGACCGTTCTGTGTACATGTTAGGTACACGGTATTTTTCTCAGTATCCTTAATCTCCTAAGCCGTATTTTTAAGATCTCTTTCCATGGAAGTGGGCCTTTACATAGAGGGTGTGAATTTTACTGACGGGAGTAAAAAGCCTCGGCGGCCTTTGTTCCTCGTATAATAGAGTGCAGGTGTGCGCTAGTCGACCTATTTGTGAGATGTTTTATGCTCATGATACCCTGCTTGCAATTTTATCACTTATCTTAAGCCCAGAAATAAATAACTACGCACCATGTTTTTAAATTTCAAGATCTCAAAAAGTTCGTACAAAAATTAAGGAAAAGTTATTTTTTTAAAGTCCTATTTCGTTACCAAAATTTTGTTGATGAATTGAGATTGCGGTAAGTTTTATTTCGTCATTAATAACGGTTCTCTAGTATGTATATTTTATAAATTATAATAATTATCCTGTATATTACGAGAGTCAACTTATATTACTAAATGTTGATATCAAAATAGGATCAATTAAAATTTGCTGACGTGGCTATGTACACACCTTTTGAGAACTGCTGATATAACCCTTTCTTTTTATAGATTATTAAACTGTCACCACATACATGAGCTTAACAGCGCCCTCTTCAGGTTTCACCTCAATTTTTTACCCGCGCCACTCGCCGTTTTTGACCTCTCTTAAACACCGGATGCATAAAATACTTTTATCAGTTTTTATTTGCGGAAAAAAACATCGCGAGCCGGGCTTATCTCAATAAAGCTTAGTTTATCCCCTGGACTGCAATGTAAACAAGATGGAAATCTCCTTATTAGCTTCACAGACAACCAAATCCCGAAAAACATTAGGGATAAATTGCCAAGCGTATTCTAGGTTCCCATGAGCCAAGTCATGTCATGTCAAAAATCCAAGACAACGAGAGATAGATTATCAGTCATCTTCAATTTTCTCACAATTTCACAGGCATAATAATTATGTTTGTTCGAATATAGCTAGACTAGTTAATTAGGATTAATAACAGCAATATGAACCTTAAGTGATCATTTACCTAGATGACATGAAAGATGCTGCTAAGGCCCACTTGCATCAACCATCAACTCCATTTTCGTTGGTGCAAGTAGCCCTAAGGCCGTTTTCACATTATCCGATCCGATATCGGATGTAGGAAGGATGTAAAATGTAAGATTTATGCGCTTCCAGGAGCCCGTTTCTCGAAAGGTACAAGCCTTGTATTACAAGTGCGCGAACTGTCAAATCGTATGGGTTGCTATGAAAACACACTTGTAATACAAGGCTTGTACCTTTCGAGAAACGGGCCACTGGTTTTCATTTATATATTTAATAGATCACTATTACTAAAAAACGATATAAAACGCAAAAATTGCGGATTTAATGCCGATGGCACTTTCCTACAACAGTTTTTGTCCGAGGCACCATCGAACTGCCGATATCGGCAGGACGCTTTCGACATTTTTTGGCATGCCGGAGCCCCCGCCAGTTGTCGGCCGATAATATTTGTTTGTGTGCGTATATAATGTATGTATACGTTTGTAGTAGTATGCGTGACAAAAATGGCGTCTATTAAACAGCTGCTAATGATCGAAATTCAAAATAGTTGACAATTTCCATGGAAAAAAGAAGGTTGTAATGCATCGGTCCGAATTGCGGATACTAGTTTTTTCATCTTTTAGTAGATATAGTTGAATGTAAAATTATTTATTTTGCCTGACACTATATTTTTTATGCTCGTTATTTTAATTTTACAATATAATATTTAGGATATAGTGCTTATATAATTATTAAATATAAAACATTTTTAAATATTTTTTGATACAAAATCATACTTCATTGATTTGGAACAATTTATCGGACCGACATCCGACACTATCGGAAGCGTTTATCGGATGTAGGATGTCGGTCCGACATCCGTTATCGGATCGGATAATGTGAAAACGGCCTAACGGCCCAGCCACGACATTGGTCTAAGCGCGGCAGCCATACGTGCGAATGAAAAGTCCCATGGCTGTGTCTCGCTTCAATGTATGGCCGCCGCTCACCGCTGTTGCGCTGAGACCAATGTCGTGGCTGAGCCCTAAGTCCGTTTTCACATTGTCCGATCCGATATCGGATGTCGGAAGGATTTCAATGGAAAAAATCCAAGATGGCGCCTGCAATGTATGGGATATCGGTCCGACATCCTATATCGGATCGGATAAGGTGAAAACGCACTAAGGGTGATAAAATTGTGGTTCGGTTTCAAACTTTAGTGGAGGCAGATACAAAATAGTTATTTGTTATACAAGAGTACAAAGTTGTATTTTAACGCCGAGTGTGGAATTGAAAAACAAGCAAGCGAAAGGTTTCTATAGTTGAACCACGAGCGAAGCGAGTGGTTCGAGAATAGAATCCTGAGCTTGCGAGTTTTTCAATACACGAGAAGTAAAAGACATTTGCACTCGTGTGTAACAGAAAACTTTTCCCCTCACTATAGTGAGGAAAGTAATTACAACGCAAAAAACGCGTTTATCACAGCTTCCAGTAGTTCCATCGGTAAATCATCTTCATCACTAGATTAACCCACTTTTATCAATTTTAAAGCAGAAAATGTGCCTCTATTCAAGGTCAAATTACTTTTCACCTCACTAGCTCAGAAAGGACTTTTTTATTCTTTAAAAACAGATAGCAAAATCGCATTTTATCCACAAGAGTGCAAAGAATATTTGAAATCCGAACGTGTCATTAGTTACTTTTTTAAATATAATTTCTTGTAAAGGCATGTCCCAGACGGGACGATTTTCTCCCTGTGCTTAAATTGTCTTAACAAATCATGTGATGTGAACGTAAAAATAATTTCATATCGAATTGTATCCGACTAAAAACACTAAATTCAAACAATTTTATAACATGATTTTACCATAAAACACTTGAAATCGTACAAAACATTGTATTTTTGACTTTTCCACTGTACTTATTCAGAACGCACCTTAAGTAACATTGCAATCTCAAAACGCGTGAAACGGAACGCACCCAAATAGATTTTTCTTCTTGATTCTTAATTTGAAACTTTTGTGGTGTCGGTGGGTGCATAGTGGAAATTGTAATAAACGCAAATTGACTTATTTCTGTGCAATTATGTTCCAGTTATTTTTAACCCCCGACGCAAAAACGAAGGGGTGTTATAAGTTTGACGTGTCTGTCTGTGTGTATGTCTGTCTGTATGTCTGTTTGTCTGTCTGTCTGTCTGTGTGTGTGTGTGTGTGTGTGTGTGTGTGTGTGTGTGTGGCATTGTAGCTCTCGAACGGATGAACCGATTTTGATTTAGTTTTTTTGTCTGAAAGCTGAGTTAGTCGGGAGTGTTCTTAGCCATGTTTCATTAAAATCGGTCCACTATATCGCGGTCGGGGTTTTTTTCAATATTTTAATTTTGTGGTTATATTGCGTGTTTCCTCGCTTTAGTGAGGTGAAAAGTTATGTGTTACACACGGGATGCAAAGTTATTTTACCTCGTGTGTATTGCAACACTATCTACGCTCAGGATTCTATTTTTGAACTACTCGCTTCGCTCAGGATTCTATTTTCGAACCACTCGCTTCGCTCGTGGTTCAACCAAAGAATCCATTCGCTAGCTCGTAGTTCAACCCTAGAATCCATTCGCTAGTTCGTGTTGCAATTCCACACTCGGTTAAAATACAACTTTGCTCCCTTGTATAACAAATAACTATTATCCACTAGTGGATAAGATGCGTTTTTACCCGCTGGTATTAAAGGACAAAACACGTGTTTCCGAGCTAGTGAGGGAAAAAAATAATTTCTCGAATACAACATACTAACTAAACAATTACATTTTGAAACGATTGTAATTGTAGAATACTTTGGACTAATATGACCGTGCTTATTGCTCGTTATACAAATCGTTACTTCTATGAGTGGATGGTCATTATGGAAGAAGTGGATGGCTAAAGGAATATCTTAAAGCTCAGATAAAACGGAATATTAATGATCACGATAACAATAAGAGTCTAAAATAAGATTGAATATTTCACGACTCGTTCGGTCATAATATGAATTAATATGAAATTATGCTGCGTAGAACTCTGAAGTGATTGGCAACTGAAGCGTAGATCTACGCATAAAATCTATATCAAAGTACATACCTACTGACTGTACCTTAAACTGAATTAAACTTAACCTAGGGAACAAACTTGCACAAATGTCTCCTATGCCGCTGCCAGTTGATAATGTGCCCATCGGACAAAATACCGACATCAATAAATTATAATATTTCATTCAGTAAAAAAGATTTCAACCTTTGATATTGATACTCGTCTCCATTTAAAATCTTTTAAAAGCTTAAACTGAACGCATCCAATGAAATTGCTCCGAAAAGTGTGAAATTGTTTTAATTACTGGCTTTTACCGGAATACTTTTTGCGACATCAATATTCGGTGGCGCGGGGTCCTCGAGGCGAGCGGAGACCCGGAAAATTTCGCCGTGCTCAAATTGAGTTAAATAGTGGCCCAACGCCTGATACTGACAAGTTTATAGGTACTCCAGACAGGAAGCATGGAAACGAGTTACGTGTTAAAGTGTTATAATAGTACTCATTGACAATGAGATCGAAGGAAATTTTAAAAATGATAATTTAAGAATATAACATGTTAAAAGTTAAAGGCTAAAATTTTGGGTACGATTACGGTGGTTGGTACCTCAGATGGGGAGGGAGTTATGACTTTCTAGTATTTTTTTATTGCAAATGTGATAAAAATATTGTGTTACGTCCCGAGGGACACTCTCGGTTATAATACTTAATTTACGCCCCATGTTGCTATTTTGTCCAGCGTGTGCGGTTGTGCAGCTAATAATTAATTGTCTATGATTAAGATTTATAGTGTGGGGAAATGAAGAGTCGTATAATGTATTGAATCCCATAATTATATTCATTCATCAATTCACTTCTGTTTAGGATAAAAAAAAGGGTAGACGGAATTCATGTTCACTGACACTCCTAGCGGGTTGGAAGAAACGGGTTGGTAACGGGTTGAAAGAAACCGAAATTGTGATAATGCAGTGACAGTTTGCTAGTCCATTGCCCACGCCACAGTTAAACCCAAATCCCACAGTCGACTTCTCCGACAGTCACGGGAGGAAAATCTAATAATGTATTAAAATCGATATGAAGTCCCGCTCGGGAAGGGCGTTTTAAATCGAATCCAAAGAAATGATGCATCGGCGGCTGAGCGGTAATCCGGCGCCGTCCGTGCACTTTACGTTCGCAATATCCACCGTGTTATTGCTTCCTTCGGCTCAAATGGGCCTGCGGTTTACTACCTAGTGCCTACTTGTAGGTAATGTAGGTATACTTGAATATGAAGGCCCAATCGTATTTGAAACATAAGAAAAGGGCTTATAATGTTTGACTTTTGTTATCTAATTAGGATCACTACAAATTCGCACGCTGCAAACTGCATACGGGCCATTTTTTTCAAAGTTGTCCACACCACTTTTTTTGTAACATGGGTACCTATTTTTTACGCGATTCATACTCAGAATCGCGAGGTTTTTCGATTCTGATAGGAGAAAAAAAATGTCCCAAGATTTCCATACATTTTTCAGACCTTCCATTCCGTTACCGCCATACAAAATGTATGAAAAAATGTTAAAGGAATGGGTAAAAACCTTGGGACACTTTTTTCTCCCATTAGGATTGAAAGAGCTCGCGATTCTGAGTGGAAACCACATTAAAATTTCCAAATCCAAAAATATTGGGGCAGACAACAAATGGCCCATACAACTAAAGCGAAAATGCGTGTAAAAAAACCACGCCAAGTATCTTTTGTTTTCACTAATCCGACTAATGACCGGCTCAAGTGCTATCGGGCCTTCGTATTTGATATGGAGTATAATACAGAGTGGAAAAAATATGGAACCTGGAAAGAAAGCACCATAACTAATGTTTCATTATCATAATTTTACCCTTTAATCGCAAGGAGAGAGAGAGAACGCAAGTTGTGCTAAACCGCTTGGGCTAGTCATATAAAGTGTCACACGATTTTTTGGGTGTGATTTACCCAACAAGCCCACCCAAGGATCCTCTTTTGTACGAAACAAGCCCACGGACCCAAGGATCCTCTTTTGTACGAAAGCGGCCACCAATCGTCAACATGTTTAATAAATCTGGCCGCCACCAGAGTATACATGTATACATGTTGATTCAATTTTTCAATTTTGATCCACCTGCCATCACTCTGCCTCGTAACGTTGTAACATCCTGCCCAATTCCATTATAAACTTGGAAATGACGTCTTCCACGTAATTACGAAGCTCAATTTACTTAGGTACTTTTAAGAGGCCGTCAATATCAAAAGGTAGAAAATCGTAAAATTGGTAGTTTTCTACGTCCGGTTTTAGTTTCAGTATATACTTATTGATAAGAAAAGCACTTGTTTTAAACAGCGCGTATTCTTATCTACAAAATCAGTAGTTAACATCAAGGAAAAGTTACTCCCTGAATTAATTATGATTTTTTTCCTGACGCTAGTTTAAGAAAACCCGCAAATAGTGCTCACGTCTGAGTGAGCTGAGCTCAATTTTGTATACTTTAGGCTGCTAAAATTGATGTTGTCGCATTACTTATATCCTAAACTAAAAATTCAGTAGTTTACATGTGTGTTATCATGCTACTAAAATACAGTAAATGGAAGTTAAATGACATCAATATTTGTCTAAAAATACTTCGAATCAAATGGCAATTACTTCGAAAACCTTTTAGGCAAACAAAAGGCTTTCTTGATAATTATAAACTTTACACACTATTATGCAAAATAGTGTGTAATACAAATCAGGAAACACTTCCAATTTTAGATACATACTTACTTAAAGTTGTGACTAAAATGCGGTCGGCCCCTGTCGGCATCTTCATAAATTTGAATATGTACGACCGTGTTTTAGTTTTAAAATAATGTTATTTTATAAGCTAGATAACTGGACTACAGAATTATTACCTTTTCATATTTTTCCTTACAAAGAGAACGAATAAAATCAATGTTGAATATAAACTTTCGTAAATTTTCCATACAAACGTCAAAACTGCGAACAGATTCTATTGAGTCAGACGCCCGATCGGGCTCGTTCGGAGCAGACGTGTCGCCAAATTTGCTCCAATGACATTTGTTTTTGACACTGGAAATCATATACGGATACAAAAAGATTGCCAGTGCTATGAATGTATTCAAAAGTAATAAGGTAAATAAATATCGTCACGTCTAAAAGAGTCTCAGTTTAAAATCGTTTGTTTTTGTGTTGTTTACTACTTATTATTGTTGAGAAATAAAAAAATATATGTAACTTTAATACAATGATAAGAAATAAAGGTATTTTTTGTCTTCTAAACTTTATTAAAATGAATAGTTTTAAAATTAATTTTAACTCGTTGGACTTTATTTTCATTATACTGGTCACATTATTTATTGTGTCAGTGTGTGTAACATTCTTTTTCGCGAAGAGACATTCAGTGTGGCGTATGAAAAAACTAACAGAACTAATCATTATAATTATATTCTATAAACGATTATTTACGTAAATGGCGAAATTATTAATTGTAATAATATATTATCTTATCACAAAATTGTTCTGTATGACTTACCTTCTTACGTTCAATATAATTTTTAAATGGTGTTTGCACACGGGGCACGTAACCTTAGATTCAGACAACTTTAACTAAATTTTGAAAATTATTACATAAAGAATGTAAATTACAAACAAATAATGTAAGTGACATATCAAAGTGATTTGTTAAGCTTGTTTAACGTTGACACATTCGATATTAGATAATCTATTTGCCAAACTACCTACTAAAATAATACCTACGCATAAAAATAACGTTAAATACGAGTATAGACGAAATCGAATGTAACAACTAAACCTAATAGTAAACTTAAGAGCGTTATAACATTTCGGCGTCGGGCGAAATTAGGTATTTTACCCGCCGCGCGAGCCCAATATGCCGACCCTTTCTAGCACGTCTTATCACTCGCTCGCACTACAATAATGGAAAAAACAATCTTGATCCTTTCTATGGAATTTTGATAACAACCACAATCTACTATCTCGATATAAACTTTTGGTTTCTAATAAACATTATTTTGTACGAAAATACGAGAATATAGCGCGAAATAATATCAATTATGTTAAAATTTATTTAAAAAATTAAAGTAATAATTATAAAAGTAGATCCCATCCCAAATATTTGCTTTTGTTATATGATAAGTATTAGAGTAAAGTATATATTAATATGATGATAAAATAAGACAAATACAATTCTAATTACTTCAAGGTGGTGCTCAGGGTCTGATGATGGAGCCAGATGGTGGTCACCAATACCAATGAACAATATGACTATACAACTTCGTGGTTTACATGTCATTCTAGCATTTTCACTTTCACATTTCAAGTGCATATACCACTAGTATAGGTTTTCGGGTGTGCTGATTTAAAAATTAATGACCGATTTGGAATCTGACATTGCTGACTGTCACTTTGACACAAAAGTCATCATGGGTGTCGTAAAATAGGTTTTAGGGGGTGCTGATTCCAAAATTAATGACCAATGTGGAATCTGACATTGCTGACTGTCACTTTGACACAAAAGTCGTCATGGGTGTCGTCAAATAGGTTTGCGGGGGTGCTGATTCCAAAATTAATGAACAATGTGGAATCTGACATTGCTGACTGTCACTTTGACACAAAAGTCGTCATGGGTGTCGTAAAATTGGTTTTAGGGGGTGCTGATTCCAAAATTAATGACCAATGTGGAATCTGACATTGCTGACTGTCACTTTGACACAAAAGTCGTCATGGGTGTCATCAAATAGGTTTGCGGGGGTGCTGATTCCAAAATTAATGAACAATGTGGAATCTGACATTGCTGACTGTCACTTTGACACAAAAGTCGTCATGGGTGTCGTAAAATAGGTTTTAGGGGATGCTGATTCCAAAATTAATGAACAATGTGGAATCTGACATTGCTGACTGTCACTTTGACACAAAAGTCGTCATGGGTGTCGTAAAATTGGTTTTAGGGGGTGCTGATTCCAAAATTAATGACCAATGTGGAATCTGACATTGCTGACTGTCACTTTGACACAAAAGTCGTCATGGATGTCGTCAAATAGGTTTGCGGGGGTGCTGATTCCAAAATTAATGAACAATGTGGAATCTGACATTGCTGACTGTCACTTTGACACAAAAGTCGTCATGGGTGTCGTAAAATTGGTTTTAGGGGTGCTGATTCCAAAAATAATGACCAATGTGGAATCTAACATTGCTGACTGCCACTTTGACACAAAAGTCATCATGGGTGTCGTAAAATAGGTTTTAGGGGTGCTGATTCCAAAAATAATGACTAATGTGGAATCTAACATTGCTGACTGTCACTTTGACACAAAAGTCATCATGGGTGTCGTCAAATAGGTTTCCGGAGGTGCTGATTTGAAAATTAATGACCGATTTGGAATCTTGACATTGCTGACTGTCACTTTGACACAAAAGTCGTCATGGGTGTCGTCAAAAAGGTTTCCGGGGGTGCTGATTCCAAAATTAACGACTATTTTGGAATCTCACAGTGCTAATTGTCATTTTGACACAAAAGGAATCATGGGTGTAGTCAAATAGTTTTTAGGGGGTACTGATTCCAAAATTAATGAAATGATTTAAAAAGTTATGACCGATTTGGAACCTGACATTGCACAGTACCCCTGGAAACCTATTTGACGACACCCATAACGACTTTTATGTCAAAGTGACAGTCAGCAATGTCAGATTCCAAATTGATCATTAATATTGAGATCAGTACCCATGAAAACCTATTTGAAGACACCCATGATCACTTTTGTGTCAAAGTGACAGTCAACAGTGTCAGATTCCAAATTGGTCATTAGTTTTCAAACACCTCCGGATACCTATTTGACGACACCCATGACGACTTTTGTGTCAAAGTGACAGTCAGCAATGTCAGATTCCAAATTGGTCACTAATTTTGGAATCAACACCCCCTAAAACCTATTTTACGACACCCATGACGACTTTTGTGTCAAAGTGACAGTCAGAAATGTCAGATAGAACATTGGTCATTAATTTTGGAATCAGCACCCCCTAAAACCTATTTTACGACACCCATGACGACTTTTGTGTCAGAGTGACAGTCAGCAATGTCAGATTGAACATTGGTCATTAATTTTGGAATCAGCACCCCCTAAAACCTATTTTACGACACCCATGACGACTTTTGTGTCAAAGTGACAGTCAGCAATGTCAGATTCCACATTGGTCATTAATTTTGGAATCAGCACCCCTAAAACCTATTTTACGACACCCATGACGACTTTTGTGTCAAAGTGACAGTCAGCAATGTCAGATTCCAAATTGGTCATTAATTTTGGAATCAGCACCCCCTAAAACCTATTTTACGACACCCATGACGACTTTTGTGTCAGAGTGACAGTCAGCAATGTTAGATTCCACATTAGTCATTATTTTTGGAATCAGCACCCCCTAAAACCTATTTTACGACACCCATGATGACTTTTGTGTCAAAGTGGCAGTCAGCAATGTTAGATTCCACATTGGTCATTATTTTTGGAATCAGCACCCCCTAAAACCAATTTTACGACACCCATGACGACTTTTGTGTCAAAGTGACAGTCAGCAATGTCAGATTCCACATTGTTCATTAATTTTGGAATCAGCACCCCCGCAAACCTATTTGACGACATCCATGACGACTTTTGTGTCAAAGTGACAGTCAGCAATGTCAGATTGAACATTGGTCATTAATTTTGGAATCAGCACCTCCTAAAACCTATTTTACGACACCCATGACGACTTTTGTGTCAAAGTGACAGTCAGCAATGTCAGATTCCACATTGGTCATTAATTTTGGAATCAGCACCCCCTAAAACCTATTTTACGACACCCATGACGACTTTTGTGTCAAAGTGACAGTCAGCTCTGTCAGATTCCAAATTGGTCATTCATTTTGTAATCAGCACCCCCTAAAACCTATTTTACGACACCCATGACGACTTTTGTGTCAGAGTGACAGTCAGCAATGTCAGATTGAACATTGGTCATTAATTTTGGAATCAGCACCCCCTAAAACCTATTTTACGACACCCATGACGACTTTTGTGTCAAAGTGACAGTCAGCAATGTCAGATTCCACATTGGTCATTAATTTTGGAATCAGCACCCCCTAAAACCTATTTTACGACACCCATGATGACTTTTGTGTCAAAGTGACAGTCGGCAATCTGAGGTACTACATATTCGTAATCTGAAAGTAATCAAGTCAATAATTTCAGTTATTTTGAATCGACTATGATTCCGAGTTATTGGTAATAGTAATGATTGTATAGATGATTAGTGATTCCTTTACATGTAATGGTAATTTACCGTTTCACTTGATTACATTACAAGTAATCTGACACCCAGTAGTGTCAGATTACAAAGTAAAATCAAGTAATCGTGTAATCCGGAATCGATTACGATTTCCCCATCTCTGGGTTTAGTTATATGGTTCATTGGTACTGGTGACCACCATCTGGCTCCATCATCAGACCCTGAGTACCACCGCTTGTCAAAGGTCTTGTTGAGACGAACCCAACGAGCCTAAACACGAAGTCGTTTACTTACATGGTTCACTGGTACTGGTGACCACCTTCTGGCTCCATCATCAGATCCCGAGTACCATCTTGATGTGTCTTATCATCTTGACCGTATTGTAATTTTCACATTTTTATCATCACAACGTTGTAATACTTTAACATTCAAACATAACAAAGTATTACAAAAGCAAATATTTACGGATCTAGGATCAAATTCGTTGGTCGCTGTTTACACACACACAATGCGAGGATAGCCCGTGTAGAAACAAGGCGTCCGACCCAC
Source organism: Leguminivora glycinivorella (assembly GCF_023078275.1). Taxonomy (NCBI): domain Eukaryota; kingdom Metazoa; phylum Arthropoda; class Insecta; order Lepidoptera; family Tortricidae; genus Leguminivora; species Leguminivora glycinivorella. Next base: position 15,414,338 of record NC_062973.1, on the reverse strand, counting down.
ACAACAATAAATATTCTCGACGTTTGCGATGAAAACTCGGAGACCAAAGTGACATACGTCTTACCTGCTCGAGCTCCGGCGCGGCACTGAAATCGCAGGCGTCCGTCGCCGGTAAAATAGCGACAGGAAGGCTAGTTTTCAAAAAATTGGTAAAAAATCATGATAAAATATTATAACGACAAATGGATAACAGCAGTTTAAGCACATTGTGCAGATTATTTATATACTAAAATAACTTCGATAACATGTAGATTTTCGGAGAAATGATCACTTGTTTCGATGTATTTTCAAGACAAAATTGAGTTCGTTTTACTTTCAATTTCTCAATTTCAAAGGATTAAATGATAAATATTGTTTAATGGGCCTTAAGTACAAGATATTTGGAACTTAAATTTACCTCATTTATGAGAGTGATCTTATCAAATTGTACATAATAAGAGCTCCGAATTCTGTGCTTCACGCGGTTTTTCCTAAACGAGCATCAGAAAAACAATCATTACTAATTGAAAAAGCTTTTTTTTTCATATGTTTTTTATTTAACCGACAGTTAATAAGATGTTCTAACTGAAACAAGTACTTTCACTGTCTTTTAGTATGAGTAAAGTGTACAATTTTGTCGATAAATATTGTGCATTTTACAATATATCGCCTTTTTTTGTCATAGCGCTCTTAATAGTTTTTTACTACTATAATTGTAGAATTTAGTCTTATGTCTAATAATTACATACTTATGTAACATATTATGAAATAAAGAATTATTATTATTATTTCCTTTATTTATTTTGCTTCTTAGGTTAAGCTTTTTATAATATGAATATAAAAGTAAAATACAAAAACACATACAAAACAATATAAAAAACATATAAACACATTATAAAAAAACCTAACCTAGGGTGCCGCCAGCAGCGGGGCAGGGCCCAAGCTGCCGGTGGTTAGGGCTGCAGAGAGAGGAACCGTCGGACTATCCGCGCCGTGTCCAAGATCACCGCCTTCTGCATCTGGCCCTTGATCCAGCCACCTAGCGAGAGTCTCTTAAGATGTTGATCGAGACTCTTCGCTATGAGACCGTTCGCTGAAACGACTATCGGAACAATGATCGTTGAATCAACATCCCACATGGCGGTTATCTCGTGAGCCAAGTCTAGGTACTTACTGGACTTGTCCTTCTCGGCTTTCACGAGATTCTCATCATGGGGGATGGTGATGTCAACGAGCACGGCCCGGCGTTGCGGTCGATCTATTATCACAATGTCAGGCTTATTGGCTACAATAGTCCTGTCAGTGATAATAGATCGATCCCAATAGAGCGTGGCACGACCATTTTCAAGAACTGGCGCAGGCAAGTACTTGTAGTACGGTACTTCGCGGTCCACAAGGCCGTATTGAAGAGCAAGTTGCTGGTGAATAATCCTGGCTACGAGATTATGTCTGTGCAGGTATTCGCCGTTAGCAAGATGAGAACAACCGGAAATGATATGCCTGAGTGACTCTCCGGGACGGCGGCATGCCCGACAAATGTCGACCGTACCGTCCTTCAGGATATATTTCCGGTAGTTGTTCGTCATCATAACTTCGTCCGCAATTGCACAGGCAAAACCCTCGGTTTCTCCGAAGAGGTCCCCGAATCGTAACCAGTTCACCGATGCGAGCAGGTCTACATCGGGTCCCGTGAGGGCCTTGTAGAACCGCCCGTGTAGCTGCTTGCTCTCCCATACCGCCTTGCGGTCCGCAGTACTTAGTACCACAGGTTTGCGCCAGTTCTCTTTCGCCAAGGAGAGCGGCGTGAGGTTTCCGTCAACTGCCACCACATCACGATGCATCCCACACTCGTTGTTAAGGAAGTAATTCCTGAGATTGTACACCTCACGGTTGTGGAGATCTTTGGCGTTTAGGAAGCCTCGACCTCCGCACTTCCGTGGGATGTACAATCTCATAACAGACGAGCGCGGGTGTAACATACGATGTGTGGTAAGCAGTGAACGGACCCTCCGATCCAGGGCGTCCAGCTCAGTCTGGGTCCACCGTAGTATGCCAAAGGAGTATGTGAGTAGAGGCATTACCCAGGCGTTAAAGGCGCGCACTTTGTTGCCTCCTGACAAAAGACTGTTAAGGACTTTTGTGAGCCGACTGAAAAAGCGCTCCTTCACCGACCGTCTAATGCCAACATCCTCAATACCCAACGACTGTGACATACCAAGGTACTTATAGGTTTCTGATTCAGAGATAGATCTGAACGACATCGTCTCATAAAGTTGTAAATTTTCTGAATTTACAACCTCCCCCGCTGTACATGCATAACCGCACACTTATCGACACCAAACTCCATTCTGATGGCGGTACTGAAAACTTCTGTGGTTTTCAATAGCACCATCAGGTCTTGGGCGTTCGGTGCAAATAGTTTGAGATCGTCCATGTACAGAAGGTGAGAGATGACTTCACCCTCTCTCCGAAGCCGGCAACCTAGCCCAGAATCCTTCAGCAGCGTGCTGAGGGGATTCAGAGCTAGGCAGAACCATAATGGACTCAAACTGTCACCCTGGAATATTCCTCGCTCAATCCTTATGAAGTCCTGCGGGCCAGGGGGTCATCCCTGCCTCCTGGTTGACGAAGGACTGTGGTCCACTGCCTCATACATGCAGCCAGGAAGGATATTAAAGCTGCATCAAGTTTATACAGCTCCAATACCCTTCTCAGCCATGAATGAGGCACCGAATCATAGGCCTTCTTATAGTCAATCCAAGCGGCCGAGATGGCTCCCCTGTTCCGCCGAACTTGTTGGCAGATGGTCATGTCTATGAGGAGGAGCTCTTTAGTACCACGGGACCCAACCCTACATCCATTTTGAGCGGGAGCCAGAATGTTGTTAGCGACAATATGCGCGTTAATTTTTGCTCTCAAAATGGATGTAAGGAGCTTGTAAAGTATAGGCAAGCACGTAATGGGTCTGTAGTTTTTTGCTTCCGTGGTACTACCGGACTTATAGAGCAGGAAAGTAACACCAGTTGTTAGGGAAGGTGGGAGAGAACCAAGATCGAGGGCTTGTTGAAATTGCGTTGCCAAACGCGAGTGCGAGCATCGAAACCATTTTAGCCAGAAGTTGTGCAATCCGTCCGGTCCAGGACTTTTCCAGTTCTGGGCCGTACGGGTAGCACAACTTACGTCGTCGGGGCTGATGGTGATAGCCCCCATAGGCTCGATGTTCTCGCACTCACGTTCGACAACGGCCATCCACTCGCCCTCCGTGTGCTCAACGGGCACCGACCAGATGCTACGCCAGAAATCAGACATGGCAGTAGCATCCGGTAGCCGCACGTCGGACACACGAGGATCGGTTTCCTCCCACCTTCGGTATACTTTCCTTTGGTCGCTTTGAAAAAGACGATTCTGCTTGAATCGGTCCACACGCTTTCTGTAGCGGCGAATACGGCTTGCCCATGCATAGACTTTCTGCTTCAGGAAGTCGATGCGCTCTGTGACATTGGCCAAATAGTCGCGGGGCCTGATGCCCGTCCCCGCGAACGCCTGGTTCACAAAGCGCATTACTCGGGGGCGATTATTATTATGTGTTTCTCCGTTTTTAAAGTCTCGGGTCTTTCGAGCCCGGTCATTTATAAGGCGTGCGTGGGGATATAGATCCAACACGTAGAGGCCGTTTGGAGATATTTGATGTCATGTAGAACGCCTGCTGGAACCCATTCACAGGTACAAGAATAGATACCCGTGAATCGGTTTCAACAGGCATTGGAAACTATTGTAAATAATATGGATAGAATACTGGTCTATGGTTTAAGTTTGGGTGGAAAAAAGATTGGGCTATTGCAGAAAGAAATCGGACACCTGCCATAACATTGTTGGCACAAGTTATCTAGGCAGGCGGTGACTTGCCACTCGGTAGATGGGCACCTGATTCGCCATCGTAGAGAAGATTAAAATCCCTTATTATTATTTTAATGAAGAATTCTATATATGGCAACAATTTTACATGTAAACTGACTGTCAACCTCTGTTCATACATAACCTCAACCTTTGTCTCAGTGCATTTATAACGGATGTTATAATGGCTAAACCGATCAGGAACAGTGAATTATTTTAATTCATTCGGAAAAGGGTTTAACCATTTATAATTAGAATAAACGAAGCACTGTTTTTTTACACCAGAGTTGTTTTGATTTTATATGGTGTTTGCACAAATTTATTTTGAAAAATAATCGGAGTCAATTCGTGTGAGATGGTAACACTAAATTGACACTGTCCGCAATCTAAACACGTGGCAGCGTGTCAAGCCAAGTTCAAGTAACCGAACTGGCAGACAACATCGTGTGTAATATTACACGAACTATTTGGAGCCTCTATGGGCGTCCTCACAACAAAAACTATTTCACATAAACGTCTTAAATTTGGCTCTTATATTGATATTTGTGACATACATATTATGTGCCTGTCGTGTTTGTTTCACCGGATGGTCTGATCGGAAGATTAGACCATTTCGTTGGATCTCCTTCTTGTTTATGTCTTATTATTTGTAACGTTTATTTTGTGTGTGTGTTAACGAATAAATTAATTATATTCTATTCTATTCTATTATAAAAGTTGTAAGAAATGATATTTTATGTCATCAATTGTCATAAAACATTTTGAGGACTGCCATTGAACTTGGCACCCGTTTAGATCTCACTGCTTTTGTCGTTGACGCCAACAACCAAGGCATATATAATATTGAACTTGGCTCATATTTCCCTTTTTTGGTTTTGATGGGATTTTAACGTTACAACTGATCTTCAGTTGAAACTATAGACCTGTCTTAAGTTCCTCTCACTTAGGTCACTGACCTCTTCCAGTAAATTGCGGTAGTGTGCGAAAAGTATGTTGGTGAGTGTGACGTGCGTTAGTGTGTGTAAATGGGGTAATTTGACAGATACTGAATTTTTACCCATCGTGACGGGCTCTTAAGTATTCTTACACATTTATTGAATTCGCTTGTCTCGCTTGGGAATCTTAGCGACTAAAAATATAAAAAAAAAACAATCGCTGTATTATCCTCTAACAGATATGAATGTGTTATTGTAATTTGTAATGTTTTATGGAGTAAGATTAACTAAAGTTAAATATTTACAGCTGAGCTGACATTACTTTTAAAAATACTCTTATGAACATAATGTCCTGAAAATAAAATATTTCGTAAGTATAATTTTAGTCGGAACGATTCCTAGCCACGACAAGCGAATTAAATAACAATCTTGCATGCAATTTTGTTATTTTTTTGAATGAATGTTTTTTTTTTAAATTAAGTTTCAACTTAAGGTATTGAGGGCCTTCCCTCTGGGAATCCGGTCCATTCTTTTTTCCACCCTGTATGTACGAGGATTTGCCTCAGTCATACTCACTGAGGCGTTTGGGTTTCCGTCGACGTCATTTATTTTCATTCGGCGGAATAATAGGATTCCCTGACTAGTGAAGTTCCTATTAAAGTTGTTCACCCTATATGAATTAAGACGCTACGGGAGCGAAAATGCTAAAATGGAAAGGAGTCCCCCTTTCAATTTGGGAAAACCAGTTAAATACTTATACTAGTGTTATTAACTAGATTTAACGGAAAAAAAATGTCCATTAAGAACAACTCAGTTAAAAGATATTGCGAAAAAATCTTTAACGATTTTAGAGATTTTTTCGCAATATCTTTTAACTGAGTTAGTTACATTATAGACGAAAATCCAATCTAAGAAGTGATGTATCGACGGAATGTAATCCTGCCGGCCTAGCCGAAATGATAATCTTTGACGCTTGGGGCCGATAGTACCGCAGTCTGTGTCTGCCCGGCCAGTAGGAAACGCTAGCTAAGTTATAACGATACTTTCGTAAGCGTTTGTGCATTTGACTACGTACCCTGCACTGAGAGAAATTTGCATTGTGAATTTAACAAGTTCGACTTGTTGCGGTTTATCCGTTTGAATCAGCCAAACGTATGTTTAAAACAATATGTGACAGGTTGTTTTTATAAAATCGACTTGTTGATTCAAATATATTGCCGATTCAAATGACAAGTAGCTTGTTGTTTGAACCAAAGAGCACGTAGGCGCTATTTTAACCAAAAAACTTGTTGAACGAACATGAAAACTGGTTGTATTTTCTCTCAGTGTGGGCCGTTAGTGCACTTTACGGTGCCGTTTGCAATATCCCCCGTGATGTGCCCGTGATATTACATCCTACTACGAGGCACGTATGTGCCGTCTGCCTGTTTGACAAATTAAAATCCGATTTTAATTTGAAAAGAAATGCAAACCTAAATCGTCACTCATACTGACGTCTCTTTTACTACACTATACAATATTGTACAATACATTATGATACGAGTGCGGAAAAGAGGAAAATCAAACCGCGTGGCGATAAATTTAAACAGGATCGAAGGGAGTGTTTTTGCTCGTTATCGACACGAGTGGATTTCAGTGTTGGCTGAAAACTAAGTTTCTAAGATGTGTTGTGTATATCCTCATTTGGTACTACGTAAGATAATAGGGTGCAAATAAATCATATTGTAGGCTACTAATAATTGTTTCGTGATTATATATTAGACCTATTAACGAACGAAGTGAACTTCTGTAAGTATCGTTTGAATTGAAAGGTCCCAGCGTGCGTAGCCGAATCCACAAACGCTCACGAAATGCTCACGGAACTAAATGCTCGTAGATATCTATCTCTATCGCTCTTGCGTATTGGCGTGACAGAGACAAACTACCTTTCGCGGCGTTTCGCGTCGTAGAAATGCCATTCGGCTACTGGGCCAGCACTCGCGCTTTCCCGACTTGGCCTAGCCGACGTGAAAATCATTGACGTTCATATGCGCAATTGTAATATGCCTACTTGGAAATAAATATTTCATTTCATATTTCATTTCATTTCATTGATGCTACATGGCGATCGAAAATCGAAACTCAACTGGTTCTCTCGCGGTATTACAGAAGAACGATTAGGGAAAGCTAGCTACGATACGCTTACGGAGCGTTTTAAGCGATTGTGTTGGCTACCCTGGGGATAATCAGAATAAGTCGTCCATTAAACTTCGAAGTAAACAGGAAATTATAACGATTTACTTCGAGTTCCGTGTACCCGATAACAATTTCCGTGTAATTATTTCCTGTTGCGATAGCGGTTTATGTCGTAAACGTGTAATAACGCGTGTCAAAGATTATTCATAAGTTACTAACGTAACAGATCCTTCACTTGCCCGCAAAGCGACAAATATCTACGCTTTATTTAACTAATACTAATAAGTTCCTACGTAAAACTCAGAAGAATACGTGCCACGCGACTACAGAACACAGGCGGGCGCTTGGCGACCCTCGGCCACTTGTTCATTCGAATGAACGGGTAGCGTGTAGGTACTTAACGCGCTACCGCGGGCGAGTGACGAAGGCCTGCGCGTGTTAAGAAGATGGAGCCTATCGATTATCCATACGAATGTAACGACTCTTTTTTATCCATGGATATTGAAATTATGGGAACTATTTTTACACAACTCGCTGTTTTTTGAGCATAGCTCATGCACTTCAGTTTTCAATTAGTTTTTCGAATATGCAGTTACGTAGGTACTAGGTAGTAGGTATTATGAATTTTGTTTAAAATGTGTTTCATGCTCCTAATATTTGCAATAGTAAAAACCGGCCAAGAGCGTGTCGGGCCACGCTCAGTGTAGGGTTCCGTAGTTTTCCGTATTTTTCTCAAAAACTACTGAACCTATCAAGTTCAAAACAATTTTCCTAGAAAGTCTTTATAAAGTTCTACTTTTGTGATTTTTTTCATATTTTTTTAACCATTTTTTTTGCCTTTAGGAGCGATTATTTCCGAAAATATTAATATTATCAAAAAACGATCTTAGTAAACCCTTATTCATTTTTAAATACCTATCCAACAATATATCACACGTTGGGGTTGGAATGAAAAAAATATCAGCCCTCACTTTACATGTGGCCCCCCCCACATACCCTACCCTATAAAACCCTAATAAAACATTTTTTTCCATTTTCTATTTTTGCACTTTGTCGGCGTGATTGATATAGATATTGGTACCAAAGGGTATAGCCGTGTTTGTATGGGACATTGGCCCCAGAAGCCAAATCGATTGCCGTTTTGCCAATTTATAAACCCAAATGAAAGATGCTTTTTCATAAAAAAAAAACACCCTAATTGCTGCAGGTTTTTGAGAAAATTAAAAAAATCGAAAATTGGTTTTAATTTTTTTTTATCTAAACTACAAAACCGATTTTTTTGTAACTTACACACATTATGTAAGCAATCAAGATGCATTATTTAAAAAAAAATGGATTTCCAAATATCTTTATAAGTAGTGAAATTTTTACTTTAAAGTTTTCAAAAATTTTTTTTTTATATTTCCGTGATAGGGACACCCACCAATTTTGGTTATATTATGTATAAACTAATATTCTATAACATATATTTTTTTCAAAAACATTCACTTGGATCAACATTACCAAAATGAAACAGACTTATGATATACCATACATTTATTGGACTTGATATGGCTAACTACAAGAATCTAATAAAAATAACATAAGAGCATCGTCAAAATAAAATGTCTATATTACAAACAGGAACACATCTAACTGGCCATCAGTAGGTCTTACTATGTCAATGTTAATTAGGTCTACCGATGGTCAGTTCAGTTAAGTTTGTGGTTGATGGTATGGTACAACGTACAACATAGATTAATGTCGCCAGATGTATTAATTAATACTAATCGTCATCACTATCCGTGTCAATCGTTACAATTAAGCCTTCATTTTGGAAAAGGGAACTGAGCCTTTCATTGGGGCGTGGAATTTTAGATAAATATCTGCCGTGTGACAGATAGTAAATCACAGCCGCCACATGCGAACAACAGCCCACAGTTCTCAAGCCATTGGCACATTCACAACAATACTGTTGTATTGTGTGAATGCCTTCAGCTTCAGGATCATATTTTAAAAAACATCTGTACACCTTTTTAGAAATGTGTCGTGACTGAACCTGTATTTTTAACAACTTCGTTTGATCTTTAACGTATGCCATTTTGAAAGTACCGTTTTCATCTAAAAGCTCAGCTAAATATGAAATTGCTTGTCCTAACTGGTAGCTACCAGTGAACAATAACTTTAATTCAGGCTCTGATAATTGGGGGAAATCGGTAATGTTATTGGATGAGAACATTTGGAAGGGTAGTTTCTTTCGCAACCAGCCTTTTTGTTCTACTTCCGCTGCTAAAAGGTTTTCTGAATAGTTTTTCGATATCATTTGTTCGTAAATCTCATTAGACATGTGAATGTCAGAAGTTAACGGCTTGCCAAAAAGATTTAATAGATATGAAGCAATTCTATATAAGCTTTTTATTTTGGGAAGCATTTTGTTGTCTAATGTTTGGTCAAGCAGTTTATATCTTTGTTTTAGGGCACCGTGTTTTGCTTCTACAACCCAACGAATTTTAGTAACACTTCGGGACTCGTTAGCCTCTTGAGCTGTTAATTGTTTCCTTTTACCTTTGATTGGGGGCATCATAACTTTAAATCCTTTTGATTCCAGCAAAGGAACGACATCCCGAAATCCTCTATCGAGAACAAATATGTCGTCACTTTGTACAAGGTTACTCATGCTATCAATGATTTTACGCATTATACTAGCATCATTTTCATTCGCATGGTAAGGCCCCAACATGTCCACAATGAAGCCATCTGACGTACAGATTGTAAATGGTTTACATAAATGGGTCTTTTTCTGGCCAGAGTATGACTTGCGTTGGTACTCGTTATTATTACTCTTTTGATGGTAAGCATAGGTACCATCAAAAATTAGAATCAAGGTATTTGTGGCTTTAAATATTTTAATGGCAAGATCGGTTGTGCGGTTCTCAATTAACCATTGTCTGCTAAGTGTATTTATCCCAAACTCATACGGAAGGACATCTGTTTCAAATGACTGAATTACGCTCGCTACGTAATCGGAAACAGCTTGTTCTCTCGAGAGCTGTAACATTGTTGAAATTAATTTATTGCTACTACCAGTACGTAATTTTACTAAAAAAACTATAATTGCTTGTAAAGTACTACGCTGCATGCTGTTTCGTAAGCTAACCAATTTATTTCGAATGACATCAATTTCGTTCCATGTAAAGCCTGTTAAAACTTTTAAATCATTATCTGCGAGTGCTCTACTTTGTATCTTATCAAATACATTTAATTGCGTTTGAACAGCCAAAGACTCAAAGAGTTCCGATATCTCTAATACATTAATTGTGGATGTGTTCGAATAAATTACAATCTTATTTAAATCGTCCTGATAAAACTGGCCATTTATGATGTGTGAAGGACAACATCTGTTATCTGTAGGTATATATATTTTTCTCTGAATGTATGCCTGTAGTCTAGCTTTTTTAGGTATTTTTTGTAGGTTTACCAAGTTAGAGCAAATACAACAACAGCGGTGTGTAGATATAGTTCTTTGGATTGGTAACTCAACGGATTCAACACAAATGGGATTATTCAGATGAACAGAGAAGGTTGGGTCTTCATCTTCGCTGCTGATTTCAAGGTCTGTATTCGCATCGACCACTGGTGTTTTTTTACGATAGGCTTTAGTTCGACAGGATCCACAAATAGAATCACCAATACTGAAACTCTGTACTAATGAAATAGAAAAGAAATCGACGTCTGCAGGTGTATGTAACATTTTCTTCTTACCTGATATTTTACAGTATTGTTTCTTACAGCTGTCGCATCTACGATTAATTGTCGACATTTAAATAGATTATTATGTTAAATTATTATTCAAACAAACACAACACCTCTACTTGAGTGATAGCATATATACTGAAGTACTTGAATTACAAATTAACAGGTATCCTATCTATTTTCCTACGCATTAAATATTGTCCTCTACATAAAACAACTTTCCTGCACAGAACTGACAAAATAATTCTTTGTATTCCACAATATAGCGTCTATAACCATCACTCTGTCGATGAAACTTGCAATGCGAGCATTGGTCAAGCAAAACAATTCCTTCTTCTTCCAGAAACACATCGCCAAACGACATAACTTCCAAAAACAGTGTTCTGAGCATATTTGTTGGAAGCTGTACTTGCTCGAAATATATGTTTTTTAATATTTCTACCTAAAAAGCAATATTTGTATCATTATTAATTGTAACTGTTAACGACCAGAGAGTTAATAAGTTTAATAACATAGGTACTCGGTTACTCTTACTATAAAGTCAGTCAACATAGGTACGTGTAATCGCCAAATTAATCATATGGCTATGATTGATTTAACGTACCTACATATTTGTTCAGAATTTACTTATATTATTATTGTATAAAACAAACACATAAGTTATCGTACAAAGAACTTAAAAAGAAGTGTGCTTACGTTTTCCTCTACGGACAGCAGGTTTTTTTCTATATAATCGATCGCATATTTGCGTAGCCGTTCGCTGATATTACTAAGAACGTAATAATGTAACGATCTTGGAGATTTGGAGAATATTTTGCGGATAATCTCCTTTTTTTCCATTGCAAAACTAATATTTAACGGAACAGAACTCCTTAATAAGCCGCGTTTCCCGCCTTTTTTATTTTTTAATTTCGTGACGTGACACCAACTAAGCCGCATACAGCCAATAAAAATATGAGTTATTCCTTTTGAGCAATTTGTCACGTTCGAAATTCAAATTCGTACAGAGCGGCGGAAGATCCGGGACCGGGCGAATTCTCCCTGCACATACACATGGTACTTTTACCCTGTTGATCCAAGTGAATGTTTTTGAAAAAAATATATGTTATAGAATATTAGTTTATACATAATATAACCAAAATTGGTGGGTGTCCCTATCACGGAAATATAAAAAAAAAATTTTTGAAAACTTTAAAGTGAAAATTTCACTACTTATAAAGATATTTGGAAATCCATTTTTTTTTAAATAATGCATCTTTATTGCTTACATAATGTGTGTAAGTTACAAAAAAATCGGTTTTGTAGTTTAGATAAAAAAAAATTAAAACCAATTTTAGATTTTTTTAATTTTCTCAAAAACCTGCAGCAAATAGGGTGTTTTTTTTTAATGAAAAAGCATCTTTCATTTGGGTTTATAAATTGGCAAAACGGCAATCGATTTGGCTTCTGGGGCCAATGTCCCATACAAACACGGCTATAACCTTTCAGCTTTCTAGTGCTAACGGTTACAGAGATTATCCGCGGACGGACGGACGGACGGACGGCCGGACAGACAGACATGGCGCAACTATAAGGGTTCCTAGTTGACTACGGAACCCTAAAAAAGGCATTTAATCATGCCTTTTTTAGGGTTCCGTAGTCAACATCAGTTTATGTAAAAAAGGGATGGTAGAGCACATGAAACTAATCAATTAAAGCAAGCTAAGCAATGAAAGGGTCGAAAGAAAACGAGCATAACTATCAACGAAACCATGTTTACAGTACATTGCTGCTGAGAGAATTAAAAATCTTTTTTCTCAGCCTATTTGAGTGTCCCACTGCTGGGCAAAGGCCTCTCCCCTGGCTCTCCATGACGCCCGATTATCCGTTTCCTCCGGCCAGTTCTTCAGGAAGGCGTCATAGTAAAAAAATATTTTGTGAAGATTAAGAGTAGCTTAAAAACACCTATTCCTATTAATTCATGATAACACTAATACATTATACAGGGTGTAAAGCTAATACGGGCGAACCTCTTAACGGTGGTGAGTAGATATAGGACATAAAAAATGGAATTAGATAACTTTTATTTAAAATTGAAATATTTTTTTTATCCATACAAATTAATTTGGCCCGTAATGTAATGCAAACACACTCGCGTTAAACGCTCGTTGACAGTTGTCATTGATTGTCATCGCAACCACGTTTACAGTACATTGCTGCTGGGAATTTTTTCTAAAATTAATTATAGGCTGAAAATTAAGAGTAACTCAAAAACACCTCTTAATTAATGATAACAATTTTGAATTATATGCCTGGTTTCATTTATCGCCCTTATTACGTTTACGCACTGTATAATATCTGGTTTATCTTCTAGCCCGTATTAAGGCATACGCACTGTATGAAACAGTAGATTGTACAACAAGGGTATAAAGTGACCAGGGTAGTAGTAATTTAATTTTATTTATTTAGGATTACCAACAGATTATACATCTTACATGCTCTTAAATCTAGTTACAAAAATCTAAACTGATGCTTATCTAATTATAAAATAAATAATAAAAATAAAAATAATTAATAATAATTAATTATATTACATTTCTAGTAAAGTACCTAGACGAGGGTAAACATGGACATTTATGCCCTAGTTGTACACTCTGCTTTTCACTTCGATTGCGAGGAAAAAAAATATTTTTTACTGCAATTTACACTACAAAATTATCGTAAAGCGAAAAAACATAATACATAACCAATTCTCTCCAACTAACTTTTTAATATTTTTTTTAATTTTCAACATGTGATCAAATTCAGACGCTTGGTTTTCTGCTAAATCAAACATTTCGGAGCATTTTTGTATAATCGACTCCTATTTTATGTGATTTACTAAATTTAATGACATAAAATACGGAATTTTAATAAATTGTAGCAATAGTAAAATAATGTAACAAGTTTTGTCATATACACAATAATATTTATTGCTCATTAAAATTATGCAACATGTTTTAACTGTTTGGCTGTTGAGACCAATTACCTTAGGCTTACATGAAAATTCACTTTTATGCTCTAGAGCATAAAATGCGATTTTATGTCGTCTACGCACGACATAAAGGTGCACATTTTGAGCATGAGAAGTGAAAAACCGGTTTTATGGCGGTCGGCGGTTTCAGTGGAGAAACGATCCGTAGCAGCCATATTATTGTGATCTAAAAAAGTGCTACGAGTTTTTGGAATTCATTTACATAACCTATACGTAAAATCAATTTCAATCAATCAATCAATCAATCAATCAAAATATTTATTCGTAATAAACTTAAAAACTACACATTATGCATTAAGTATGACTAAAACTACAAATGTACATGGGATGGATAAGTTTATCACGAAATGGTCCCGTCTCAGCATAATGCCGACCCGGAGGTCAGCGCTGATCTTCCGACGAGACCATTTGCGAGACACGAACGCAGCCGCACGGTACGGCCCTACTGTAAGTTGAACGCGTCCTTACTGAAGGCGCCATTTTGTCTATTCCATCAATTGACATTTGCATGATTTGCGTTACTTACAACATGGCCATACCGTACTGCACAATAATAATAAATTATTACATTACGCTATGACATAGATAGTTCAACTATAAATATTAGTGGTAAATCATTAAATAATGTAAACAAGTGATAAAAAACAGTAAAATAAATATTTGGTATAAGAAAATAAATGATTTGAAAACAACACAACGTAACATGGAGACTTATAATTATGTACATCTAATAGCTTTCCCGTTACCAAGGAGAAAGTTTAGGTAAAAAAATTAAGTGGAGTGATCATATCAAGTTTATATTATGCACACTACGGAAGATATAAAGAGAACAAAACACGGCTTTAAAGACAATTACAGGATAGAAACATAACCTCAAATATGATACAGAAGAAACAGACTAATCAAAACTATGAAAGGACACGAACATTTACATTACATTTGATAGTGAGGAAAGGACAGAAAAACAGGTACGCACTATTTAATATGTTAACATGTAACAGAGATCGAACATCAGACATAACTTGTGTCATGCCGTAATACTTCCTGTGACTGCTGGTGTTTGAGTATAAGTTCTTTAAATTTGGTTTTAAAACTTGTTACACTTTGTAGGTTCCTGAGGGGCGGAGGAATGATGTTCCAGCACTTGGTCGCTAATTTCGCATGTTAGTATGTAAGGACATAATGAAGTTTTTGTACGCCATCAGGCAGAGTATAGTGCTACATATATCATATTGTTTACCACCACTGTAATCAGTTTGACATATACTTACAAATAAAACACTTTGGACTTTGGACTTTAGAAATTTAACCCACAAATTTTACCTTAATGAAAATGAAATTATTAGAACAAAGAATAGGCATAAAATTGCAAACAGGGGGCAGTTTTTTTTCATCTATAATTATGGGCTTACTCGTGGCCGTGGATACTAGCCGAGGCACAGATGTCATATACATATACCATAGATCAAGCAAACGTATCTCCTTAGCGTGTCAATGCCATTCTCATCTGTAAGTACTTCAGAATCATCCAAATTTCAAAATTGGTTCAGAAATGACGGAGATATCGAATAACAAACATAAAAAATATATAGACAAATTGATAACATAATCCAACATTTGAAAGTATTTATCACCAGAACCCCAAAGGAAGGCGGTTTTTTTTTCTTAAAAATTATTTATATTGTGCCGTGCTGTTTTTGACAAATTATTAAAATGATTTAATCAATGTCAATAACCTAAACAAATACTTTCTTCACGCAATAGCCTTTATAAATAACCTACATCTATCTGAGCTCAAGGTGAGCAGAATATGGGATTTTCAGAATTTGTCGGTCTTTATGATTACTTACGAATATTAGATTTAATTAAAAGCTATTTCTTACAATACCTTGAAATTGATTAGGTTTTTGTTTGGATTTATAAGTAACTTAAGTAAATTATTTACACTATAATTTTATTCGCATGCGATTAATTGCCAATTACGAAAATAAAAGATTAAAACACTTATCTTAAAAAGTAACTTATTAAAACTGTGTGAAGTTTTAAAAAAAATGTTACTTTGGTTACTTGGCTTGGCAACAATGATTCAAATTTTAACATAACATTGATCTTCGCCAACGTTTCAATGTCTCAAGTCTATAAAGTGTTCTAAAACGTCAAAAAGTTATTGTAGACGCTTGGTTTAGTACCACGACGACAACTAGCATGTAAACTTCATCAATGGCCAACATCACAGTGTCACTCAAGCAGTCTAAGATTGAGAGGCACTAGGCCTCGCTAGCAACTTGCACTGCATTGAATAGCTAGTGGCTTTGATTCGATAGCTGTGTCACGTCAAGCAGTCTGACTGAGACTAAGAGTTGCAATGAATTGATTCGCTAGTGGCATACCTACCTAACAGGTACAAATGCTGCCTGTGCCGCTGTATACCTACACCGTGAGCCTGAATAACCCGAAAGATGGTTAAACCACGCATTTTTGATGTAAAAACAAACAAAAAAATATTATATGACTTATTTAGTATTTGAAACCAATGTTAAAATTCTTGCAAGCTTTAAATTAAATTCCAATGTTTATAATACTTATGTCTTTTCTAGTCAATTCTTAAAAGTTAGACCCACTTCACACATTTACTACATTAAGTAAATACATAGTTATATGTTGAATACTGTGACAATACTGACAATGTAATTTTTGTTATGAGCTGAGCTGAAAAAAAAAACTCTAAATTGTGTTTTAGTTTGCTAGAACTATTTCAAATATTTTTCTGTTAAATGAGCAATAAAAACTTGTACAAAAGAAAACAAACTTATTGCAATACAACATTAAACTTACTGTTTTTAAATTCCAAAGGTAGTATATATTGTGTCCACACTTGTTTTAAATATCCATGTCCGTGTTATGTACGGACGGCACTACGCAGCCTTCTCTGCACTACATAAAAAAAGCAAAAAAAATCTAATTCAGAAGAGTTGTTTGTAAAGTAGTGTGTAATCGCGATTCGCCTCGCCACGGCCACTGCGGTTCAGTTCAGTAAACACGTCGTAAACATCTGTGACGAACTAAGGAGCGGGTGATCTAACACATAATAGGATTTAGACTCATTTGCAGGCAAGTGTGAGTATACAAGAAGCGGGACATAAATATGACAACTACAATAAGGTTCTAAGAACAAATAAAATTATTTTCATAGAAAATATTTTGATTTATATTTTTTAAATAGTCACACAACTATTATGTATGTTATAAACATTAAATAAATGTCACGAAGTCGATGGCCGAGTGGTTCAGGCATCCATCCGGTAAACGGAGTACGTTGGTTCGATTCCAACACTTGGAGGCCTTGGTCACTTTTTCTTTGTAACATTTATTTAATGTTTACAATAAGGTTTATGGAAAATGCAGGCTATCCAGGCGGCAGAATGCACAAAGACTGCACAGCTTCCTTTGTAATTTGTAATTGCAGCCGGGTTACAGTTCATGTGTACCGGCACTTCACATTCACTGTTAATTCATAGTCAGAAAAATACTTGGGAAAAGCCGTCTGACTGCGCGCTGACTGCACAGTGTCCTTGCAGTCGGTTTACAGTCTGTCCCTACCGCCTCTTAAATACATGTAGTTACTCGCAGCAGGTCCAGGTATCACATATGCCTACTTGATTCAAATGAAATGAAGCATTCAGACTTGCTATAATAGAATAAAATTACCATAATTGGATCGAAAAATGTAACATTTTTACCTTGTTAAAGAACGAGAGTTAGGGCCCATTTAGACGGTACGAGAACTCGCATACGAGTTTTACTACATTGCGGTATTTGACGGCTGTGCTGAATATATTTAACCTCCACAGCCCGCAATGTAACTAAAATCGCATGCGAGTTCGCACGCCGTCTAAATCAGGCCTTAAGCAAGTCGCCAGAAAACGGTACGGCAACAACAAAGGTACCTTTTATCTTTTGAACTAGAACTTTTAGCCGAGTTTTCCGTGAAGTAACAAAAAATCTTAACGACATGTTGAAAAAAAAAAATTGAGCTTTGAATGCTTTGATAAATTTCAAAGAAAATTCACAGTAAAAATATAGGTAATTAAAATTTATTGATATCCCCCTGAAAGCTTATAAATGAAATCTATGTTGCTGTACGCCGAGCACTGAAAAAAACATTTTAAATTTATGCTAATATCTTCTGTTAACTTATGGCAAAAGATGAAAGTAGAAAATTCGCTTTCAAGTCAATGAACTTCTTGATTGAATAATGATGAGGAAGTCTTATTTTCGAACCCCTTAGTCAAATTTGCATTCCATGTAAATGTTTTCCAATTGTGTTGTAGCAATTTTAAATCAGTTCGTTAGATAGTTATTCATTTAAAACAGATAAATTCATTCGGATAGTTTGCTACCTACCTATGTATCACATCATCTAAAATCTAAATCGTATTTTTTTTTCAATAAATATTACTACCACAGGTTAAGATTAGAATGAATCCCTAAGTCCGTTTCATTATTGCTTGTAACGTTCTGTTAAAACAAAAGTTGGAATTATTCCCTTCCATTAGCAAGTTGCAAGCTCTTACGAAACGGTCCTTATTTCATAAACCTACAAGTTTACAGGCGTGACTAACCCGGCAATATGTGAGTGTGCTCGGAAAAATGTCCCAATTTGTCAATTGCTATAAAGCCGCTTTGTCAGTTTATTCATATAAAGATACAAGTAAATCTCGCCTTAATGGTAACCGTCAAAGTGTGACGTTTTACTAAACACATTCACATATGTAATTGTCACCTGCATGGTCAAGGATTTTCGGCCAGTGTTGCGAGTTTAGCTTGTAAAATTGTAACTCTATGAAATGGGTAGAGTAGTTTCTACTACCTGGCAAGAAAGAGTAGAAATTAAAAAGTGGCAACATCTTAGTGTCGTCCCGTTTACTCACACAAATTGATATGAAATTATAGTCTCCGTATCCCAAAACACGCAGTATTTATCTATAGAACAGCTAACTTCCTAAAATACCTACTTCTTACAAAGAAACAGGAACTTAATTACGGAAAGTTGTAAATGAAGATCTGACAGTAGTGTACGTACGTGAGGGACAGACTAACTATTGTGAAGTAAAAAAGAAGAGAAACGACGAAGAATATCAAAGGTCTACGGACAACCATGCAACATTTATTGAAAAATAGCTTTTATTCCAAAACAGATACTGACGGGATACATATTGCGCGAAATATTCCAAGAAACGGCGCGGAGTCTAGAAATAGTGCGCGTCCAACTTTCAAGAAGTGTCCGGTAAACAACGAAGAGTTCTGGAAACTTTGGTTCAACATCGTCGTCCTAGCTTAAACAATAAAATTAAAAATCTATAGTAACGGTTGCCTATGAGCAATGAACTGTTAACAGATTATGAAGTGGTTAGTGGGTGACGGACGTATGCACCGCGCAATATGTATCCACGTGAAGGTCGCGGAGGCTGTGGCCGGGAGGGCGGCGGGGCGGGTCGGGGAGGGGTGGGGGAGCATGCGAGATACCGCGTACCGGGGCGGAGCGCGCGGCGTGCGCTCGGGTCGGCGGGCGAGCAGTCACTGCCGCCGCGCGCGCCGCGGCCGCGCTCCAGCCTCCCGGCCGGCCGCCCGCCCAGCAGCTCGCCCTATTCTCTTCGAGATCGAAACGCCATCGAGACACTTAGTTGCGTACCTGAGGTACGTTACTGCTGTTAATGACCACACTAAAATGACGTGTGCCGGAAGTTATTCCGGGGCTTCGCGTTAATTTGCGCGGAACATCGTGACGCGCAAAACCACTTCTTATGAGGCTGCATTTTTTATTGGCTTCCTTCGCCTTTCTTTTTCTTACTATCTTTTAAGATTGTTAACAAAATATTTATTAACATGTTAATATATTAGCTAACTCGTAAAAACTAAATATCTGTCTAGTTCGAGCAACAAGTGAAAAGCGGCGTTCGTTGCCGTCTCGTCACTCGCGGCGGCAATTTGATGAATTCATGCACACACGGCATATTCAACAGTATTCATTCTACCAGTTCACTTTATTGCATATCATCGTAAGCCATTATAGGTATTCAAATATTTAAAAACACGGATGTAGTCATGTTAATATATCGCGATTGGCGACATGACTATATTTTTGTTTGATGTGCATATACTTAGAATTTGTATGATATCATATTTTAATAAAATCACCAACTTTGATATTAAAATCTAGTGACTCGCGAGTTTATGTTGCATCAAAATCTCATCACATCCTGCCGCGTTAATCTTACGGAGGTTGAAACTTTTCCATGCATGCTTATAACTTAAATTTTCGCAATTTTCATGTAAAATCGTTGTACATTTTATTATCGTTATAGTAAATTAAATATGTTTGTCATAACGTAAGTAGGCCGTTAAAAATATGTGTTTTTGATGTTATAGGCTATGTAAATTAATCATAAATTTAAAGTAGTGCCATGAAAAAGTTAGTTCGCGTAATTATATTAAATAAGAAATCCATTCCATGGTTGTTATTTTATTATGTGTTACATGAAATTACTCTTAATATAAATATTTAGGTATGAATTAAATTCAAGTATTTATTAACCTACCTACCAAACTAAGATAATATAACAATAGGCTACTTTTCTGCTAGTTTAATCAGCTTTTTTTTAAGAACTGTCAAAACGAATTTGAACGATTTACTAATACCATGGAATTAATATGAAATCGACTTGAGAGACGTCACAGTCAACTAATTTACTTTATATATTTCTATCCAACTTATGAAATATAAATTGGGTTTAAAAACGACTATTATTTCTGTTTTCATTATAATTCTCTGATGCCTTATTTCAAGTTATTTCGTACATTATAAAATATTTAAATTTAAGGACAGGCAAGTTCGCTAATCTACGATTCAATAGGTTATAAAGTAAAGTGAAATTTAGAACGGAGAAAATCATATTGTATGTACTACGTTGGAAAATTGAATGGGGAATAAATTGCGAGAAGCCCAATATGGAAATTGAACGCCAAGGACCCCTTGTCGGTTTCCCGGCGCATACTTCCTGCTCCAGCGTTTAATGTTCAAGCCAACCAGAATTGTAAATATTATAGATGCTTGTGTTGTGCGTAATATGCAGGGCCCGTAACTTTCATGCCGATGACATCACGCTGCATATAGGATGATTCAAATAATTTTATTGTAATAATTAATCATTATTCATCAATCAATTTAATCATGTACAAATGACTTCAAAAGTGAGCTACTCATACGTCAAATAATTAATACCTACTTGATACGTGAAACGAAAAGGAAACAATTTTGTTTTGTTTTTATAATTTATTGAAATATGGTAACAAAACTATTTAATAAAAGGTATGTATAAAAATAAACAAATAATTTAATTTACTATTACGTATCAAGTAGGTATTTTGCGTATGATTAGTATTGAAGTCATGATTAAAATGATTGATGAATAATGATTAATTATTAAATAAAGCTCTTGAATCATCCTATATGCAGCGTGACGTCAAATTTATGTCATCGGCATGAAAGTTACGGGCCCTGGTAATATGCAAATAGTTAAATAGGTACTTACGTAAAAAACAGCCGTGACTCAGGAAAATATCAGTGTTCATGACAATCAAGGTTGACTGGAAGATAATGCCATGTAGCATTAAGTCCGCCTTTTGTAGCTGTATTTCTTACTGTGCAGTTTAAATAAATAAATAATCATGATTTGATCCCAGGACCATCGACTTACCAAGTAAAGGGCGATTATCCACTAGGGCAGTTCGGTAACTTAATCTAAGTGTCCTTTAGTTGTACAATCCTAGAGGTCACTGTTGAATTGATGTACTTACTCGTATTATTGATTCTTGGACAGAGTGAGCAATCATATAGGTATATGTACTGTACATCCTGTATTAGAGCATTTTCAGAATTTGGGACCCCCCCAATTAGCGTAAGTTGTTAACAAAAATTAACTCACTGTCAGTTTTGTGACGATAATTAAGCATGACATTTGTATAAAAATATTGTTTTTGTGTTAATTACATAAACTTTAAGCAATAATCTACATTCAGAATGTGAAAAAAGTAAATTTTTAGACAGATTTTATGCTTAACTGTCGTCACAAAACTGACAGCGAGGTAATTTTTGTTAACAACTTACGCTAATTGGGGTGTCCCAAATTCTGATAATGCCCATTAATACATTCCTTGAAAAGAGAAAAATGTTTTATCAATGATAATAAAATAAGTATAGTCAACCAATTGGAACCCTAGGCCACTATAGAACTATGTTACAGTGACGTTATAAATCAGATTGTAAGAAATCTCTTATTGCTTGTCATTTTGACATGGTTGTAGAGTGGCCTAGGGTTCCAATTGGTTGACTGTACATAGGTAAATCTTTAGTGAGCAGCATCCGGGGACTACCTCGGTTTGTAGAGAGTAAGTCATGTTACTAATGTAACTACAGTTTTATGTAAAAAAGTACAATTATATAATATTGTCTTCGGTTACCGCAATAGTTACTCATGAAATAAAACTATGGAAACGGATTAAATCGCGTATAATGAATTTAAAATACATCCCGACGTTTCGAACTCTTTACAGCGTTCGTGGTCAACGGGTGACTGAGGAAAAATTACAATGTGCAAAAGCTACCCACATACAAGAAATGTTAACAAACCATGACCACAAATAATATAGATTTCTAAGGCAGGTTCACACACTATTAATAAATGCCTTAGAAATCTATATTATTTGTGGTCATGGTTTGTTAATATTTCTTGTATGTGGGTAGCTTTTGCACATTGTAGTTTTTCCTCAGTCACCCGTTGACCACGAACGCTTTAAAGAGTTCGAAACGTCGGGATGTATTTTAAATTCATTATACGCGATTTAATCCGTTTCCATAGTTTTATTTCAAGTACAATTATATTTATTCAAAAGACCACGGTACCTGTAAAACTAAATTAAAAATACTAATTAATGTAATACTACTCTATTAAAACTAACATTACTATAAAACTAAATTCTATTCACAAAACTCGTTCCGGGCCCTCTCAGATGCAAAGTAAGTGAAGCTGAAGTTTTATACATTTTGTGTAACGTTTAGCTGGACGGTCTTCAAAACGTTATTTCGGCATTCCTCTAAATTTTACGCTGATTGTTGGTATTAGTTAACACAAAGCGTTTGGTAAAAAATATAATTATCAACCTATTCGCATTCTGTGCGAAACCTAGTTTGACTTAAGAAATACGATCACACCTTAATCGAATATTTTTCTAACCGATCAGATTACAAATAATTCAGTTGAGTAAAATTATTCAGCTGAATACAAGAAGCAAAAGCAAATATTTACTTGTCTACATGTCTCGTCAGTTTTTATACATTTCGTGTGCCACCAATGTACGCAGCAAATAACGCAGAATAAGGACGTCTGATTGAAATCCACCCTGTCAATACCAAATGCCTGAATCTCTAAATCTAAATCTGAGAGTTTATTGCCTCAAGGGATTTAAGAATTCGGTACGCAGCGGTTCTGCTTAATGGACTGAAAGTAGCAAAATAGTTATGCTTAATACTGTTACTCGAAGTCCATATCATTAAGGTAAGGTACCTATTGTTTTCAAAATAGAAACGACAGTCGGAATCGTAATTTATTCGACATATCTAATTATCCGTAGTAGTCGTACTCAAAAATATTATACTTATAGGCTATTCATATTCAATTTGTCGGCAGAGTAATTGCTGTCTAAAAATAAACCTCATTTAAGTTGAGGTGTATTTTTAAACATTATTAATTCACAATCTCGAAAAAGGACGTCCGTAAACGAGCCTTAATAAAGCACGGAGCGCGTGTGTGGAATGCGGACGAATAATTAGGAGAGCAAAGAAAATGAAGGCGGCTGTCGCGCAGAAATAACGTGGGAGTGATATCACCCCTGAGTTATAGTGTAGACGGGACGTGATCCGAAAGAGGGCCGACTTTTCCGACCAAATCATCGGAGATAAACCTTTTTCTCATAATCCCTGTGAGTAGAGACCCTGTTGTTTAGCTCGGAAGACTCAAAATATAATTACAGTTTTAGCAAGTTTTCTTGTTTGAAATAATTTCGACCATTGAAGCCCCGCAAATCGGACGAAAATTTATGAGCCCAGGACCTATTCACCGAGCAGAAAAGTTTTTCGGCAAAATAACTTGTGAATATTGTCGTTCGTTATACGACAACGTCGGTTATCCTGAGATAATGATCCCTTCGGTGATGTTTTGTCAAGCGGGAGGAAAGTTAACACGGACTCAATTAAGGGTGAGAGAAAAGGTATAGTTTTAGTTTTAGTTTTAGTTTTATTTATTTCATAATGATAAATTACATTATAAATTATGCTATGTTAACCTATACGAATTTACATTATGATCGTCAATATAATTATTTCACATGCATTCATTCAATTGTATAATATCAATAATAATAATCAAAACAAAAGGAGTTAACATAAAATCGAATTCAAACTAAAAAAAATTAATACATAATGGAATACATTTCAAATGAACAAATCTAATAGGTGGGTATAGATATCTCATAATAATGATCGTCATATTAAAACTAAGAGCATTAATTAAGAAAATCACAATGTCGAATAATATAAATTTGACATAACATAGGTAGTACTGTCAGTTAATACAGTTTTAATTATAAATTCATGTAATCATTCACTGAATATAACGGATTATTCAATAAAAAGTTCCTCAATTGACGTTCAAATGCTTCGTCAGATATTTCAGTTCGTATTTCGGCGGGTAGGCGTTCATAATAAGTTGGGCCTATTACACGGGGATTCTTACATGAAAGTGCCATGCGACGCGGCACTGTCCGCAGTCTTCCCGTCGATCTGATTTGTTTGCCCATAACTTCAACACGCTTGAACATAGGCAAGTTTTTTCTGACAAACATCAAGACTTGGAACATGTATAGCGAAAAGTGCGTCATTATACCAAACTTTTTAAAAAGTTCTTTACAGTGGTGCATTTGTTTTACCCCAGCCAGTAAACGGATTGCACGTTTTTGTAGAATCAGTACTCGCCCGGCATCTGTGGAATTTCCCCAAATCAATGTACCGTATGACATCAAGGAGTGAAAATGCGAAAAATAAACAGTTTTAAGTGACTTCCCTGATATCAGAGGTTGTAGTTTTTTCAATGCAAATATGGAACTACTTAACCTGTTACAGAGCTGATCGACATGGCACTTCCAATTCAGATTTGAGTCAAGTATAAAACCCAGAAATTTTGTTTCCTTACATAATGGCATTGGAACACTACTGATCCACGGCGGTATTGAGGTGCTGCGACCAGAGAACATCATCACATTGGATTTAGATATATTTAACAGTAGGCCATTTGACGAAAACCATGTCTTTAATTGGTCACAAGCTTCATGTATTTTCTCAGCTAACTGCTCGTGTGTTTTTGCCCTAACAACAACAGTGGTGTCGTCTGCAAATAACACCGATAGCCCATTTGTGATGGCAGAGGGTAGATCGTTGACAAACAATAAAAAGAGTGTATTTCCAGCTGCTGACCCTTGAGGGATACCTAAATTGATATTGCCAGTATCTGAAATATGTTTTTGGCCATTTAGTGACGTTTGAACCACTTGTCGACGACCAGACAAGAATGATGCAAACAATCTGTGCGCGGACCCATTTATGCCATACATACTTAATTTATTCAAGAGCAGATTATGGCTAATGATGTCAAAAGCCTTAGACAAATCGCACAGTATGGCAGCCATCTTGTACCTATCATCTAGACCAGTCAAAATGCAGTCGACGATTTTGTGTGCTGCAGTAGTAGTGGAGCGTTTTTGTCTATAGGCATACTGGTTGTCGGTGAGTAAATCGTTCTGTTCTAAGTAGGTCATTAGGGACGATGACAAAATGGACTCCACAATTTTCGAAACCGTAGGTACGATAGTTATGGGCCTGTAGTTGTTTACGTCACTCTTATCACCCTTTCCTTTATAGACCGGACACACACGTGTATTTTTAAGCACATTCGGGTATATTCCAATTTGAAAAATGTCATTAACTAAAACTACTAATATGTCAGATAAAATAGGCCAAACACTTATTAAGATGTTTAAAGACATGTCATATATATCCAATGTGGTACTGGTCCTTAATATTGATTTTATAGTGTTATCCAGAAGCTCACGTGTAACAATAGGGAGTGCGAATGACGGCATATCAGTGCTGCCCAAGTGCCCACCGACGTACTGCTTGGACAAGTACTCATCACTGCTTATTGCATGTTTCTTAGCGATGTTCAAAAAGTGTTTATTGAATGCATTTGGAACCTCGCCATAGGACATATAAGTATCATCGTATTGATTTTTTATGCATACCGGCTGAGAAGTTGATTTTTTGCCTATCTCCTCATTTACAATCCTCCACAGTTCTTTTGAAGGGTTCGTGCTTTCTGCCAGTCTGGTTTCGATATGATTTTGACGGGCGCGGAGAGTCTCAGACTTAATGAGCCGAGAGTAATGGTCTATACAGTCCGATATGATTGTATTATTTGGATACTGACGTCGCAGTTCGTGAAGGTCACGGTGTTTTTGCATGTATTCAAACAGCTCGTCAGTTGCCCACGGAACAGGAGATTTATTTTTGGATCTTAATTTTTTAATAGGAAAATGCAAATCTATATAATAAGTCAACACATTAAATAATTTGTCAAATTTAGAATTAATGTCAATATTGCAATCATAAATAAAATTAAAATTATAATAAGAAATGTCCGTATAGAATGAATAAATAGATTCGGTATTAAATAATCGACGTTCAAATATTTGATTTGCTTCGGATTTTTGAACCTCACTTTCTAAAGTAAACACAAACCGCTGCGCGTTGTGATCGCTGATAGCAGTGTCCACTGGTGATACGGTTAGGCAGTCGCGCGCATAGTTCGCTAATCCGCAGTCGATGGATGACGCACTTTCGTCCGTTACGCGAGTGGGAAAAGTTACAGTGTTCAAACATCCAAAACAACCAAGTATATCGTCAACCTGCCGTTTTGAACTATTGTCAGATAAGTAATCCACATTTTGATCTCCGACTATGAGGAACTTTTTATTTTCGTCAGTTATCTTACTTAATAAAAATTCAAGTTTTTCCAAATAAATGTCGAAGTCGCCATTACATGTCCTATATAATACAATAATAATCAAACGGTAACAAGGTATTTCAACAGCAGTAAATTCTATGTGGTATGGGACACAAATACTATGAAGGTCGTTGCGAGGTATAAAGTGAACATCGTCCCGTAAGAAAACAGCTACCCCGCCGTGCGCAGCTGCGCGAGCGCGGCAGTAGCTGTTTGCGAGCGTGTACCCACTTAACTTAATGAATTCTAAATCACATTTACGACACCAAATATCACTTAATCCAAGAACGTCTGGATTTTGATTACAACATAATATTTCTAACAGTGATGTTTTACTACAAATCGATCGAACATTCTGGTGAATAATAGTAAATTGTGTTGTTACCGCATCGTAGTTCTGGCGCGTTGTACATTGGCGTTTTTTGGCTGTACGATGTTAAAATACCGTACTCCAACCCCCGTCGGCCAGTTTGCAGTATCCCTGGCAGCTTTCACCTTGTCGGCTGGCACATCCAGACGGAACGATGTGTAATTGCCACGAGTGACTACCAGCTGTTGGCAAACCGGTGACGCGATGCTCATCTTATCCTGGACGTGGCGGACGACATCCTCTGTGGTGGTAGCCTCGCTGAGATTGTACACGTGAAGGCTGACCACGCGGGGACCCGCCGCACGCAGGCTGCAGGACGTCAGTGGAGCTGGGACAGTGGGCTGTGCTGGAGCTGATGACGATAGCCCAGGATGACCAGGATCTGCTGCAGGGACAGCGCTAGGGAGGGGAGCAGTTGGAGCAATGTCAGCTTGCCTTTTGTGTTGGACTTATCCTCTTCTGACGCGGCAGCGGCGCGCCGAGGTCGGAGTCGGCGCGTCTCTGGCAGATTGGTGCCTGACTGTACCGGGGTGGACTGTCCTGACGCCGGGGACGGCATCACAGGGCTCTTGCTCTCCTGGGTTACAGCGACGGAGACTGCTGACTGATTAGCGGATGTTGCTGGTGTCGATAAGTGATCTTGGCGACCAGTGTCTAATTGAGAATCGTTATCGAGAAAAATGAGACCCTCAGGGCCAGATTCATTGAGCAGTTCGTGATGGTCAGTTGAACTAGTCAGTGGGAAGTCTACCTCAGTGCTAGTGACAGTGCTCAGGATTTTTTGTATGCACCTGCTTTGGTATGTAAGTAGCCTATTCTGTTGACTAATTACACTACTACACTGCGTAATTTCGTTTTTCATTTCTGAATAAGAATAAGAATAAGAATAAGAAATTTATTTGCTAGAATACTTATAACTAAGGTACAGATGTTCGTGTAAGAAGACAAGTAAAAGTATTCAGTCATCGTCATGACGACATGCAAATGTTTCTTAAAACTAAGTATTAAATTTATTAATTATACAAAATATATAACTAATATTAAAAAATTACAAAATTAAAATCTACACATTCAACAACAATAATAATTAACTTCATTCCATTGTTATATAAATAAAAAAGTATGTCAACGACTAAATATAATTAAAAGAGTTAATCTCACGTTAATCACAATTATTATTATTCAATATTTCAATATGTTTTAAAATTACAATTAAAAAAAAAAAAAATTCAAATTGATTTATAAAATTCAATATATCATTACTAGGATGTAAAAATAAAAATTATAAAATAAAACAATATTCCATTCAGTCACTTCCGTTCATTCGTTCATGCTTCCTTCCCGTTCCACTACCATCCATCCCTCATTCATTCCACGATATTGGCGGTAGCCACACATACCTTTGAAGTTGGCTCCTTCTTCATTTTTATTATCCTCCATTTTGAAAAATTATCTTAAAAATAAAAATTAATTTTAACTTACAAATCGAGATTTTGTGAACCCAGAACAGGCTGATCATGCTACAAAAGACCGTCTTCAAGTGTTCGTCGAGACTACAGGGTAAGTCATTAATCTTTTTTACTTTATACGATACTTGGATCTTTGTAGATTTAAAAGATGAGAGTACCCGTTGATTACTAAAAAATAATTATATATGTAAAATAAATGAAATTAACTATGTTTTCCCTTGTTACAGGACGAGAAACCGGGTGAAATAGACAGCCAACATGTACCCCTGCCGGACCAGAAGATGCACGAGGGTGATTTTATTGCGCCATTCGCTTACTAAAGTCAGTATATTCTTGTACACTATAGAAACAGTGCTCCAAGAGAAAACTAGTCAAGTTCTTTTTAAATTGCGTACCATTCAAAAGTTTTATACTATTTGGCAAGGCATTATATAGAGTTATGCACATATTATATGCGTTCTTTTTGTAAATGGCTAAGTGGCATCGAGGTTGGTGTAAAAGATTTAGATATTGTGATCTCTGGCTGCAGAAAAATTCTGACCTCATTTTAAATAAATCTGGGCGGGTTTTTACAAGTATACATGCTTTTTTTATATACATGCATGGCAGTGGCAATATATTTGATCTCTTAAAGAGCGGCTGACAATGATCATCAAACCACGCATTCATGATTGCACGGACACAACTTTTTTGTAATATTAAGGCTCTGTCGACATCCACCGAATTACCCCACAGTAATAGCCCGTAATTGAGCACAGACGACACAACACCATGATATGCAGTGAGTGCTGCTTCCATGCTAACAGTATTTCTCAGTTTTCTTAATGCAAATACGAATCTGGCTAATCTACTGCAAACGTTATTGATATGTTCCTTCCAATTTAGATGCTCATCTATAATTAATCCTAAAAACTTTATATTTTCACATTTTGATATAGGTACACTATTATAATCTATATTTAATTGAATTGGCACACTGTTATACGAATGAAATTGAATATAGAATGTCTTAGTCATATTAATATCTAGATTATTGTTACATGTCCAATTTTTTATGTCAGCTAACGCATTGTTTACAGTATTTTCGTAGGAATCAGCGTCTTCACCCCTTACTAATAAAGTTGTGTCGTCCGCGAAAAGTAAACACTTATGTGAGATGGCTAGAGGAAGGTCATTAATGTATATTAAGAATAAAAGAGGCCCTAAGATGCTCCCCTGAGGGACACCTGATTTAACTTCACGAACTGTTGAACGGTAATTAATTTTTGTAAAGGTTTTCCCGACCTTTTCAATTTTTAGTATTTCTGTACATTGTTTTCTATGTGACAAATAGCTTTTTATCCAATTATTCGCCAATCCTCTAATACCATAATACTCAAGTTTGGCTAGTAGTATACTATGATCAACGCAGTCGAACGCTTTGCTTAAATCCAGAAATATTGACAATACAGGTAATTTGTTGTTTAGACTTTCAGTAACATATCTGACAAAATCAAAGCACGCCAGTTCAGTTGAAAGACCTTTTCTAAAACCGTATTGTTCTGGTCGCAATAACTTGTTTCTTTCGAGAAATTCCGTTAGCCTTTCACACATTGCCTTCTCAATTATTTTAGAAATAACTGGAACAATTGTTATGGGCCTATAATTATTGGGATCTTTGCGGTCACCTTTCTTGAATAAGGGCTTTACCACAGACAGTTTTAACTGTTCGGGAAAAACCGCTTGGTCTAATGATAGGTTGATTATATGGGCTATAGGGTGACATATCCATAGAGCGCTTAGCTTGAGAATGTATGTTGTAATGTCATCATATCCGGACGTCTTACAATTGTTAAGGGACATTATGATTTTGAAAGCTTCTTGGGCATCAGCTGGTCTTAAAAATATTGTAGAAGGAAAGTTATTTATATTATTTGTTACATTATACACATTGCCATTTGGATTAGATTTTGATAAAGTTATGTCAATAAAATAATCATTCATTAAATTACAAATATCTTCGGGCTTACTAAATGTCATATTATTATAATTTAAATAATCAATTTCATTATAACTGTTAATGCTTGCAAATTTTTTTGTGATAATGTCCCATGTAGCTTTAGACTGATTTTTACTACAAGATATATGGTTTGAATTGTAAATTTTTTGCGATTTGTAAATACATTTTCTTAAAATTTTATTGTAATGTATTAGTTGATTTTTATAAATTGATTTATTTGTCTTGGAAAATTTATATTTTAAATACAGTTTTCGTTTAGTGTGACATGACTTTCGTAGTCCTTTTGTTAACCATGCAGTTCTTCTGAAGAGATTATTCATCTTGACCTTTACTATTGGAAAGCATAAGTTATAAAATAAACACACTATGTCATAAAAAGAATTAAATGCTTCCGTTAGGTCAGTTGAAGACATAACATCGTAGAACGATAACGCAGATATACACTGTATGAACTTATCAATATTCTCTTTATTGAAATCTCTCTTGTATTCAAACCATGTTTGACATATATTTTTTTGCTTTACCCTAAAAGTGATAGTTTGAGCCATATCGTGATCAGATAAGCATAATTGATGTGTAGCTACCTTAACTTTCTCTATGTTACTAGCTATCTGGTCGATACATGTATTTATTCTAGTGGGCGAATTAATGTGCAATGTAAAATTATAATTATGGCATGTACTTTTTAAATCTTTTGCGTGATCTGCCAACTGATTTTTGAGATTCGAGACCTCTTCCACTAACCTTGTAACGGCCGCTGCCTTTGTCACTTGTTTTGCCATCGTTGGTGCCATTTTTCGAATATAAATTATCGTCACTAAGTTTGTAAATAGCGTAATTCTTAATTTGGTTATAAAATTATATAAGAAATAATGATTTAACTATTTAAAATAAATAATATTCACAGGAGCTTTCAAATTTAAACTGCTCTACCGCACAGTGGCGCCCTCATTGCCCCTATACTTTATACATACAGTTTATTATACAACATTGGCCTACAAATTCATCGTTGCAAAAAAGAAAATTCACTTTACTTTTAAGTACGCAAATATGGAAGTTTGACATTATAGGTACACTTATTTTGGTAGTGTACATATTGCGTCATAGTCTGGTTCAGAGTATCAGGTCAGGTGGCAGTCGCTTTCGTAAAATTAGTGCCTACGACAAATCTTGGATTAGTTGTCACGTTGGACCCCAGGCTTCTATGAGCCGCGGAAAATGCCGGGATAACGCAAGGAGGAGGATGAGTTTGGTTCAGAGTATCTAATAAAATATCGTGAAATATTTTTTCAACTCTGTTTTTTGATCCATAGACGACTAACTAAAAAAAAACTGAATATTTATAACAGTAGGTCAATTCTACCTATATGTTATTATGTTTTACGAAAATAAATGTTAGATTAATATTTTAAGCTAGGAAAAAGGAAAGGATTTGTAAATATTTACTTAGATACTAGCATACTACGTAGATACTGCCTAACACGTTCAAGTCTATCGTTGTCTGATTGGTTGAGTACCACCATGTGAGCTTTCTTGAGCCGTGTGTGAGTGTGCGTTTACTGTGGGACTCAGTCAATCTGTGTAAGGATGGCCTTATGATATTTATTTATTTATAAATACAACTTATTATATTATAGCTTCGAACTTTTGGACAATCATCATTTCTCGCTGTCAAACTTCCAGTGACTCTGAATTTGATATCATATCTCACTTACTTTGATTGATTAATTACCTAATGCCTGTGGTGTATTTTATTGCTGGTAATAATTTACTAAAAGAACATGAGAAGTTGTCATTGAACGAAACACATTTATATCTGTAAAAGAACAGCGATATTTGGGTACCTTTTTGTCAGTTCAGGTTCAATAACGCGAAGGCGGTAAGACAGATAAGAACGCGAGTAAGGCTCGCTCGCTGTGACCTTTATTCCTATTGCAAGGTACTAAAATCAGACAAATATTCGGATAAGCCGTTTCAGAAAAAAGTTACTTCAAGATCTGTAAGAATTAGATTACGGGCAGTTCCACGTAACTGTAATGTAAGTGTTCATTGCAGCTTTATTTATTTATGATGCAAATTGAAATCTTAATATGTCTCTAGATTAGCTTACTTTTGATTCATAGACATTCTGATATTTAAATTTGCACCGTAATTAAAGAAACATGTCAATAATTGGTCACTTACATCTGTTACTTGGAATTGGCCCTGCCATTATTCTGTTTTCATTCCACTTGGTTTTGTATTTGGTTGGTTAACCGAAAAATTTTGTACTTACCCAAAAAATTACGAATTATTTGTTTACTTCTTCGTAAGTTAAAGCAAAACCTTAAAGCACAGGATATAGGTAAGTACAATTTTTATTCAATTTCATGCTTAGATAGATAATATATTAAATACAAGCTGTACTAATTTAGTAATCATGGATTGGATGAGCGGGTCGTCTCAACACAGGCGCTGTAAGCCTAAAGAGAAGTCCCCGCAAATTGTATATGCATATGTTACTATTTAGATAAATATATTTTTAATTTTTTTTTTTTCATTTTTCATGCGTGTCAAAGTCGATGCTTAGTTAGCGCATGGTTCCCATACCTATAGGCACTGGTCATACCGCTAGCTAGGAGGCTATGAGCTATCGCCTATGAAAACGAACAAAAGATAATCACTCCCGTGTAAATAAAAGAGACACGGCGATTTTGATAGCTCACCGCTGGGCGAGGAAGCTGATAGCTCGTAGCTTACTAGCTCGCGGTGGGACCAGTGCCATAAACTGCTGCCGGGTTACAGTCCGATTGTATCGGCCCTTATTTATTGGCAACGTGCATGAAGAAGTGGCGCTGATTGTCACAAATTCACGTTATAGGTATTAATATTAGCTAGCGACAGCCGTTGTCTTGAGAAGTCGACTAATTCTCAAGATTTAACATACATAAGAACACTCCCGACAAACAAAAAAAACTAAATCGAAATCGGTTCATCCGTTCGGGAGCTACGATACCACAGACAGACACACACACAGACAGACAGACAGACACACACACACAGACAGACACGTCAAACTTATAACACCCCGTCGTTTTTGCGTCGGGGGTTAAAAATGAGGGCAGCACCAGTCATGCACGCAGTGAATATTGGTTTACCTTAGACGAACGCTTGTCTCTCAGCCGACGACGTGAATAGGGAACCTGTTGCTCGGGGCGCCCCGATAAATACCTCGAGGCACGGAACGCCGATTACAAATGCTAACTTGACTTAAATAATGTTCGGGCTTATTTACACGGAGATTGTATCATGAATTCATCATATTTGAATTTTCGTGTTTTGAAAAAAACAAAGACTCATATGATGTAAATCAGTTTTGGCAACCAAGAAATGTAACTAAATGATGTAGTTACATTAGAACATTTTTAGGAACACAAAAGAAACAACATGGTTACAGTGGCGGTCAGTTACGTTTACACACACATACATATTTCTGCTCTGTGTACAGATGTAGCGAGAAAAGCTTTTTCTGCGTATTATTACGGAAACGTAACGAATGTGTCATGCTATTTCAGTCAGCCTCAGTACAAGATGTACTGACGCTAAGTAGCATGACAAATATGTACGAACGTTTACGAAAAAAAATACGAAGGAAAAAGTTTTAGCACTACATTTGTATCAAATATCTGGGCGACCGAGCTTCGCTCGGTTCTATTTTATTGCATCGCGTCTTTAGATAAAAAAAAACTTATAAATACAAAAAAAAAAAACTTTATTTCTGGCCGGGATTCGAAACCCTGACACCTGCGATGTGTCGAATTAGGCCGACCCTCTTAGGACTGAGCTACGTGCAGTCGATGCACGGGCGACGAAATTAGCGACCATTAACTTACATTTACTAACGCGAACGAAAAACGCATGAAAACTCGCGTTTCACCCCCGAAAACCTAGATCGATTTTTCACCCCCGAAGTCCCCCACATAACAAATTTCAGCGAAAAGTTAGAGCGGTTTCCGAGATCGTCGGTATACAGTTATAAATAAATATACAAGAATTGCTCGTTTAAAGGTATAAGATAAGATATACATTATACATAAACAGACACAGAGAGATGCGGCGGGATGATGTTTTACAAGGTGTAGTAATCTGCGATATATTTACATACCTATATTCGGTCCTGAATAATTGCAATTCAGGCCGAGCGCTCAATCCGCGCGCCACTAATGGCCGCCGACGCACGTCACTCGCGCACAAAATCCAATTTCACACAAATCACCCGCTTTCCGCCTCAAAATTTGATTGTGCATATGGGCAAAGGGACATGCAACACAGTTAACTCTATGTAGCACCACGATCTACATTATGCCACGTGGGGCGGAGGTTGAATATTGTTAACGAGAATATGTTTGTTGAATACTGTTAACGAGAATACGTTAACATATTTAAAAATATTATAAGCGGGTTACTCACGTGTTAAGTCGATATAACGTTCGACATTAAATGGATCGAAATATGTCGAACGTTATATCGACTTAACACGTGAGTAACCCGCTTAAAATATTTTTTAAATATGTTTGAGTCTCACGGGAGTTTCATAGTTAGAATTAGAGAAGGGCCGAATACGGACCTTTGCCGAATACGAATATTCGGTTCAGCTGTTACCGAACCGAACATTCGGCCGAATATTCGGATCCACCATATTTTAAATCCTAGCTTAGAGTTTAAAACT
The DNA here is from genome assembly GCF_023078275.1 of Leguminivora glycinivorella. Taxonomy (NCBI): domain Eukaryota; kingdom Metazoa; phylum Arthropoda; class Insecta; order Lepidoptera; family Tortricidae; genus Leguminivora; species Leguminivora glycinivorella. The sequence continues at coordinate 15,378,892 of NC_062973.1, read as the reverse complement.
TTTCAATGATTGGTAATGTTTGGTTATAAAGGATCGTAATTTTGTTATAATTTAGTGCATAAGAAAATTTTGGTTTTTGTTTCTTAAGCTATGTTATTTTTACTTTTTTACATAATTATTGTAGGTATTATTTGTAGGTACCCTTTGGTGGTTCCATAGAAAGCTGAAAATAGGATGTCATTATCCATTGAATTACGAAACAACATACGCTATTTATTTACTTTGTTTATTCGGTAAATATTCGGCAATGTAACCGAACTATTCGGCCGAATACGAACATTGAAAAACTTGCCCAATATGCCGAATACCGAATATTCAGCCCATCTCTAGTCAGAATACGTTGTTTGCAATATTCTTATGCCCCGAGTTACACACAATGTTTTTCATTACACTTGCAATGTAACAAATATGTAAAGACTTATATTGACCGGGATATAGACCGTGATTACCTTTTTGATTTTTGTCGAGCTCCCGATATTTCGACGCAGTTGCATGCATCATGATCACGGAAAACTGACGAAGGCGGGTGGATGTTAAAGTTGTATAGACAGCGCGCGATCTACCCTCCTTCGCGCGCGTCGGCTGCGTTCACTTTCAGCGTTACCACTGGTCGCGTTCACACTCGATGGTCTGTCCAAACACACTATACTCACAGTGTCACTACGTTTGTTCAATTCTGACTTCACCGGTTTTTTACACAAACAAATCACTGGATTCCATACATTAGATAGTTTGAAGCCATGCTCACGATTGAAATTTTTATATTTGTGAATCTCAATGGCTTCTCTTACCAATCTCGGTATGTAGTGGCGTTCCGTCGAAATTACCTTAGGACTATGCAACTCGATCCAATGATTTGCACCCGACTCAATGAGATGTTGAGCAATAGCAGACTTGCGAGTATCGTTCTTTTTGACTGCAGCAATGTGTTCTTTAATTCTGCAGGCAATAGTGCGCTTGGTCTGCCCTATGTAAGAACTGCCACAACTGCACTCAACTTTGTACACACCAGGTTTTCCAGAGGAAAATTGTCCTTAGGTGACCGCAAGAACTGTGCAATTTTCCTGTGTGGGGTGAAGATAGTTTTTACAGAGTAATTGTTTAGTATTTTAGAGATCTTATCTGTCACTCCCTTTACGTACGGCATAAACGCTGGTTGTCTCTCTACGCGATGAGTGAGGTGCTTGGGTTTTGCATCCCGTTTATTAACGTTAACTCGGTAACCATTTCTCCTCAGGACTCTCTGAACATGGTTCAACTCCTGTACAAGATGAGAGGAGTCACACAAAGCGTGTGCTCGATTGGTTAGTGATGTTACGACCGAGTTTAACTGTCTGGGATGATGGTGTGAGCTCGCATGCAAGTAACGATCTGTATGCGTCGGTTTCCTATAGACAGAGTGTCCCAGCATGCCCTCGGCTCCAACCTTCAAGCTCACATCAAGAAATGCAATACCCCTATCTTTTTCCATTTCCAATGTGAACGACATGGATCGATGCACGCTGTTCAGGTGTCGTAACAACAGATCAGCTTCCTCCTTGCTACCCTTTATTACGCAGAACACGTCATCCACGTACCTCTTCCAAATTTTAACGGGAACTGGGGGCGCAGCGAGGGCTTTGTGCTCAAAATGTTCCATCCAGATGTTAGCCACAACTGGTGCCACTGGACTGCCCATCGCTACTCCCTCTGCCTGTATGTAATATTGCCCGCGAAACATTGAGATTGTACAGGACATTAGGATTGAACCAGATGAAGTGATGGTCAGTTTTGACGTAGAGTCACTGTTCACTAATGTACCTGTAACTGACAGCATTGAGGTAGTACGAAATATGATGCAGGAGAATGGCATCCCATTAGAATACGTGAAGCTTCTCGAACACTGCCTCACTACAAATTATTTTCTGTTTCGCGGGCAATATTACATACAGGCAGAGGGAGTAGCGATGGGCAGTCCAGTGGCACCAGTTGTGGCTAACATCTGGATGGAACATTTTGAGCACAAAGCCCTCGCTGCGCCCCCAGTTCCCGTTAAAATTTGGAAGAGGTACGTGGATGACGTGTTCTGCGTAATAAAGGGTAGCAAGGAGGAAGCTGATCTGTTGTTACGACACCTGAACAGCGTGCATCGATCCTTGTCGTTCACATTGGAAATGGAAAAAGATAGGGGTATTGCATTTCTTGATGTGAGCTTGAAGGTTGGAGCCGAGGGCATGCTGGGACACTCTGTCTATAGGAAACCGACGCATACAGATCGTTACTTGCATGCGAGCTCACACCATCATCCCAGACAGTTAAACTCGGTCGTAACATCACTAACCAATCGAGCACACGCTTTGTGTGACTCCTCTCATCTTGTACAGGAGTTGAACCATGTTCAGAGAGTCCTGAGGAGAAATGGTTACCGAGTTAACGTTAATAAACGGGATGCAAAACCCAAGCACCTCACTCATCGCGTAGAGAGACAACCAGCGTTTATGCCGTACGTAAAGGGAGTGACAGATAAGATCTCTAAAATACTAAACAATTACTCTGTAAAAACTATCTTCACCCCACACAGGAAAATTGCACAGTTCTTGCGGTCACCTAAGGACAATTTTCCTCTGGAAAAACCTGGTGTGTACAAAGTTGAGTGCAGTTGTGGCAGTTCTTACATAGGGCAGACCAAGCGCACTATTGCCTGCAGAATTAAAGAACACATTGCTGCAGTCAAAAAGAACGATACTCGCAAGTCTGCTATTGCTCAACATCTCATTGAGTCGGGTGCAAATCATTGGATCGAGTTGCATAGTCCTAAGGTAATTTCGACGGAACGCCACTACATACCGAGATTGGTAAGAGAAGCCATTGAGATTCACAAATATAAAATTTCAATCGTGAGGATGGCTTCAAACTATCTAATGTATGGAATCCAGTGATTTGTTTGTGTAAAAAACCGGTGAAGTCAGAATTGAACAAACGTAGTGACACTGTGAGTATAGTGTGTTTGGACAGACCATCGAGTGTGAACGCGACCAGTGGTAACGCTGAAAGTGAACGCAGCCGACGCGCGCGAAGGAGGGTAGATCGCGCGCTGTCTATACAACTTTAACATCCACCCGCCTTCGTCAGTTTTCCGTGATCATGATGCATGCAACTGCGTCGAAATATCGGGAGCTCGACAAAAATCAAAAAGGTAATCACGGTCTATATCCCGGTCAATATAAGTCTAATGAAAATAACCGTGAATCATTCGAAACTCTTAATATGTAAAGAGATAAAAAAAAGTAGAATACGGTACTAGATATTTCATAACTCCCTAGGGAGAACGATTTTTATACATATAACGCCCGTTCCGCCTGCGTGCACATTTATTGTCGGAGTGTAATGAAAACTTTATTATACGCTTAAATTGCTTATTATGTAGTGTAAAAATATGTATATTTACTCCGTACACGTACCCGTGTGATGACGGGCTAAAGAAGTTTGTGTTGCAAAGGAGCAAAACTACATATTTACAGCGAGGGTGTAAACAGAATTCTGAACGAAAGGAAGGAAGGATGAAAAGTACCCATTCCGAATGGGTGATGTAAAAAAAAATTACAACCACAGATAAGTAAAATAGCGCGGGTAGAATCTGCAATTTGCCGATTGTGCCCTGTGTTTCACGGAAATTAGATATCCATTTTCAGAATTACATCAGTTGTGATTCCGTTTTTAAATTAGTTATTTCTATTTGTCGTTCCTACTTGATTGATATCTATTTATTTACCATTTTGGCTGTATGCGGTAAACTTTAATACATTTTTAATTGAAAGGAACCATTTTACATACCTAAACTGTCGACGTTGAATTTCTACTACAAGTACTTGTTACACAAATACCCGCATGTTTCTGACTTGTAGACAAAGACAGAAGCAAATAGGAGCCTTTTCAAACTGTGCGGCGTCCCACTAACGGTATGCAGTCGTTTAGAAGTAAAACAGATTGCGGCGGTGTCCTGGCTCTTTGAATAAAACATTAATGGCATACCTTTCACGCGGCGAACCACGCAGACCTTGCCGCCTATTCTAAACATTATTCGAGCATTCGACGCGGTATCAGGACGAGTGAGACCTCGGGAACTATTTATTAACTATACGATAATCTTTGTTGACGTTCTCAATCAAACACTGTCCGGTTTAAAAAAAAAATGGTGTCTATATTGGCAACGTGAGCGAAAGAGTGGCGCTGATTGACACAAATTCACGTAACCCTAAGTCCGTTTTCACATTATCCGATCCGGTCGGAAGGATTTCAATGGAAAAAATCCAAGATGGCGCATGTAATGTATGGGATATTGGTCCTATATCCGTTATCGGATCGGGTAATGTGAAGACGCACTAAGGGTATGGCCAGAATTAACGCTAGCGGCGGCCATCGGAAATAATGTGGCTCCATAAGATTTCACATAAGAAAGCCTACAAAATCAGGGCATTACCAGTCGTATACAAATTTCGATGGAAACATAACCAGAAAATGTACCAATTGTGGTAGGCTTTCGGTAGCTTGTCGCTATGCGATGGTAATAATGGCGCTTTTATGTGTGTCAAAGGTAACAACACCAAGGCGCCTGATATTATCAGAGCATAACATGAAAGAATGCCGTGACTACACGTGTTGAAAAATAAAAATGATATTTAATATTAATGTTAACATTCCTTCCTTTTTTGTTTAAAAAGGTAACGAGAATAAAATTAGATTACGGAAGATAAGATACACGAGTTATATTAAAGGATCTTCTTAGCATGATCAAAATATAGAAGCGATGGGTCTGGGTACTGAGCGATAAGATAAATAAACGCGTACATCTTTTCTGTGTCACTATCTACGCTTTTAGTTAGAATAAGTTGCTATTGCGTAATTGCATAGGTACACTCTAAAAAATGAAGACCAACTAAGAGCAGTTTTCTCTTAGTTGACATTAAGTTAATCACTACAATTACGATCTTATACAATTCAAATAAAGCTGATTACTAAAAACAACAAGGAAATGTATGATTGAACTAATTACTTAGGTGTTTTGTTATTCCTAACCATTGTACACCTTGAATCAATTATTAACTTGTTAGGCATAACTATGTAACATAGGTTGATTCAATCCTTAGTTGAACTTACTAAGGTAATTTAGTTAGCATAATTATTTTTCATGGAATTATTGAACAAGATCTTAATCGATTCAGTTACGTTGCAAAAGTAAGAGCAATCAAAATTACCTTATTTGATTTGTCTAAGATCTTATCAGGCTCGTATGGAATCAAGATGCTTGACTACGACTATCAAAATATTGATAGGAGTAACCAATTTTTTTTTAGAGTGTAGGTATGTCATTTTATGGCATTCTTAATGATGCTCAGACGCAACCACTGAATTACATAAGTGCCTAAATTAAATTAATTGCGTTTAATCTTAACAAACCTCAGACAATATGATATAAAATAAAACTGAAAAGGTTTCATTGTGTGATTCTTAGTATTTTGCATGGCGCAGCCGGTAGGATGAAATAAAGTATATACATATACCTGTGAATACCAACTACGGCTACTTAATGATTGTCCGAGAATTTTTTTGCCGACAAAGATTCCTTGAATGTCATTTCGCAGAATAATCAAACTATCGATGTCACTTTTGGTTGACTAACGTTACGTAGAATCTTGGTCCGCAGTTCAGATCACTTCTGTGTAAATTATCAGATCGTTATTATTTTATACTGGCGGCTTTGCTCCCTGCTAACACTACAATTTGTGAGAGTTTTTAATGATTCACGGTTATTTTCATTAGACTTATATTGATTGACTTTTCCGTGATCATGATGCATGCGACTGTGTCGAAATATCGGGAGCTCAACAAATATCAAAAAGGCAATCACGGTCTATATCCCGGTCAATATACTTAAGCCTATATTATATGGGTATATAACGACGTGACATGAAATACAAGTACCTAACCGTTATGGTTCAGTCTATAATTAGCTGAAAAGGTTTCACTCTGATTCCTAGTATACAGATGGCTCATGTAGTTTTCAGCGTCGCACCCGGCCCTCGTATGAAGGGTCAATTAGCGTGGCGTTTATGTGTTAGCCACTTTATACGTGTCATGCGCCTCTTCTTCCTTGTTCGAGGTTGCGAGTAGGACGACTTTTCATAAAACATAAAACAGTGCTTACATTTGTGTGTATAGGCTACTTGCCTTCTAGTCAAATCAGCTTCTTTTTAAGAACTGTCAAAACGAATTTGAACGACTTGTTAATATGGAATTTATATGAAATCGAATTGAGTAAAGTCACGGTCAATTCAGTTACTTTATATATTTCTTATTTATGACTTTATATATGACTTATTAAACAGAAATTGGATTTAAAAATCACTTCTATCTATGTTTTTCTTAAAATTATCTGATGCTTTATTTCGTGTATGGTATAAAATATTTTTTCTACTTGTCGCCTGTAATCTGTCAATTAGGCCACCACAAACTAAACTATAAGTGCTAACTTTTCAGTGTTGGATACTCTATGGCAGTTCCGACTCAATTATAATAAGCTCATTATAGTTGACTTTAGTTAACTGTAATAATTTCAAAAATAGAACTTCATACAATTTGTATACTAATTTGCGATACCTGGCAAATTTTCCTGCATCAGAAACACATTTTTTTTTATCTGTCGCGTTATCGGCCAATCAGAGACGGTTATTACAAAAAATTGGTTGCTAGGTAATTCGATGTTGATACAACGGTGAACGACTGTATTAAGGCTGCTTTCAAAAAAAACGTCAAAAGAATGTAAAATTGTTAGTTTTAGTCGGTGAAATACTACACTTTCCGTTATCCAATAGATTTATTTAATTCAAGTTCCAGTTAGAGCATCTTATTATCTTGATTTTTATAAGACTGGATTTTTGAAAACTAACCCACTAAATTAATTATGAATTTTTCTCTAATGCACGTTTAGAAAAACGCACGTATAGAGCTGAATCAGTCGATCTTATTTGTAAAATTTGGACAATTTTGAATATTAAAACGGGTAAATTTATAATTCGTATATCCTGTACCACAATCATTTCAGACTAGATTTTTATTTTAAGTTTTTGAAAAAGAGTAAACTAGCCTAAGGCGAATTCAATTTTTTTCAGAAATCACCTAAAATTAAGTGACAATTTCTTTGAAAATCTACATCACATCGAAGTAAGTTTTGTACTAAATTAATCTGCAACGTTTACTTAAATTGCTGTTATGCCTTAGTGATTATAAATTGCTATTATTGATTTTTGCCAATTTTTTGAAAACGAGCCTTCACCGGTACAATTATTACCACTTTTGGACATTTTCTCATATTTTGTTAGACCAAGTAGAAAAAGTCCTATAATGTGATATATATTTATAAACTACTCGCAAAGCCCTTTAATTTGATACCACACACGGTATGATCGAGCGCTCGGTTGCGATTTCACTATTTTTAACACGAAAGCCCTCTTAACATTAATTTTAACTTGAATGAATGATGATATTTCCGTCCATTGATGATGAAGATGATGACTCGTAAAAAAAGTATTGTATACAATAGTGATATAATTAAGCTTTTCAGTCTCGTACCGTACTATTAGGCCACTCAGCAAGCTTCGTGGCCTAAACATGGTACTCGACTGAAAAGCTTTGTATTATATCACGATTGTATAAAATACTATTATTTTACTACAGTCAAGTTCCCTATTGCCACGTGCACGAGGCGTCCTTATCGCTTCAATGCTCTTTACATTGCAGGTTTTACTTAAGTGTGTTTGACACAGTACTGACTGAAGAAGTTAACAAATGCTCTTAAAAAATACCTCGTATTTAAACTAGAACACTTTAATATTGTCTTCGGTCACCGCGATAGTTACTCATGAAATAAATAGTTTTAGAACACCTTAATCCAGTCCAGTGCTTACTAATCCCAACATGCTCATAAGTATGTGTTTCTAGTTAGACCTTGTGTTATCCAATATTTATTTCAAAGTGTCAAGTTGATTCTTAAAGTTGATATTTTCATGACAGATGAATGTGGGGTTAACACGTTATTGCTCATGATTATTTTTACCCGTAAAATCTTTCTTAAGGTTAAAAATTCCTATTATTAAATTAAAACGGGACTTAATCGCGTAAAACTTACGTTTTATATTTAACCCGACGTTTCGGACATGACATTACGTCCGTGGTCACGGGTAGACTGGCTGGGAGTTGTATCAACATCTTCTAGCTGTACGAGTTTTTCGAACTACCCGCACTTGATTGTCATCAGTCACTTTTACGCTAGGGTTGCCACTCTGCCTACATACAACACTCACGACATCCGATGGTATGAGACGGGAAGTTTTCTCACGTTTACACTTGCTACGCTTACGCTTGCTTTGCGTTTGCTTGCTTGCTTGCTTGCGTTTGCTTGCTTGCTTGTTTTACGCGATTAAGTCCCGTTTTAATTTAATAATATGACTGAAGATCGTGTTAGTTTAAATCAATATATTAAAAATTCCTGTTTCATTTTTCCAATTAGTCCCTTATGGAAAAAGACTCGTAACCTATGATTTCTTGTCTAAGCTCCAATAAATTATATAAAAAGTCGCCCTCAACAATGGTGTCGAAAAGAACCCTAGAAAGGATGGAACTCGGATTCCACGGCCCAAGATATTGGAACGTGTAAAAATAGGAATGCTTGAGTAAATTGAAATCGAAATCAATATAGGGTAGGCGAGACCAAGGCAAAGTGTAAACAGGACGAGATTTAAGATGCTTGGCACGCCCGTTTGGCATTTCCTACCGGGCTTGTTTTGCGTCTCCTAATAAACTTGGGGTTTTTGAAAGTTGCGTTGTAATATGACACATGTATATTAATGGCGTTCTTGGAATATTAGTCCTTAGGATAGACCGGGGACAATAGTACCACGAGGCAATAGAATTTACCAACGTTGATATCGTATAGCTAAATTTACACCGAGTCTCAACGGAGCCACGCTGTTACGTCGTCTCCCATGTCTAATGTTTAATTTTTATTATTTATCGTTTGTGCCTTGTTTTGTATTTCGTCGTTTCACATGTAATGCTGTGTTACTTTTTGATTAAATAATAAAAAAGAAAAAATCTTCCTATAGTGCTTATTTAGAAGTTTAACTTACAATATATTATAGAACAATATCAACGCGGAAATGCTGCGAGCGTCATGGGTACTTTTGCACCGGGAACGACAGGGAATAGTTTATTTGGATAGTTTTATGTTTTTATTCTTATCAGTTATTAGTTATTAGGTATTGTGATTATATATATACAACATTGTTATAATCGCGGTAAGAGTGAGTGACGCGAATTGTCTATGATGCTGATGATATTATTATCCTGACCGATATCGGCCACAGCGATTGTGTGTTTTGGAGTAGCTATTTTAAACTTTTTAAAGTATCTAATGTTAACAGAGTGCAGGTGTTCCATTCTCTAGTACTTCTTTATGTGGGTTTCGTGAAGTAAAAATACCAGTGATCGACACGCTAATGTTCAATAAAAATTTAAGTACCCAAACTCTCTCTGTCACATTTATTGACACCACAGATGCCACTTTCAATCTGTGACTTAAGATTGAAAGTGGCATCTATTGGGTCACTATAGCACTGGCGTTGTACCTTAGTCTATCTTATTGCTAAATCTGTCTAGTGTACCATAAATAAATTAGAAAATATACCATTGAATGTCACCCTGCATTTAGATAAAAATAACGATGTGTTTATCAGTTTCAACTTCTATACAATGTATCATGAGTTATTGACGTCAGTGAAACTTAAAACTTCTATAGAATTGTGACGTTTACATAATTAGTGTTATGACATAAATAAATAAATAAATAAATAAATAATAAAGCCTTTATTATTCCCTTAAACTTAACCTAGTTACATATATACTTATTTTAAAATTACATATAAATTACAGGGACCCCTGTTGTAGGGTATAGGCCTCCTCCAGCACCTTCCACCTCATTCTATCCTTGGCAACTGTTAGCCAGTTTTTGCCGGTAAGCTTGGTGATGTCATCCGCCCATCTTTGTCGTGGATGTCCAGTTTTTCTTTTCCCAGATGGACCTTCCAATTTCGTGGCGGCGAGGGTCCAGCGTTGGTCGGTGCATCTTGCTACGTGACCGGCCCATCGCCATTTCAGTTTTAAGGCATGGTGTAAACCATCTGTCAGTTTTGTCTTTTTTCTAATTGTTTCGCTTTTTACTTTATTTATTTTTCTCAAGTTTAAGATGCTTCGCTCCATAGCTCATTGACAACTGACTATTTTGACATAATCGCCCTGAATTTAGCTTGGTCTGACTCTGGCTTTATTTAGTTTATCTTATCCGTTTTATGGACGGCGCCTAATTTCCTAGACATCGTCGCTGCTAACGTCCCATCATCGGGTCGGGTGTTGTAAGCGACTATTATTAAAATTCTTATGAATGGTTATTTTTTTATTTCATAGAGTATACCTTAAAATTAATTGAATTACACTAGACATAATATAAACAAGAACATAAATGAAAAACAGACAAAATTGTAGTGTCGTCCCTCGTTTCCTTAAAATATTGGTTTCAAAGGGTTGACAATTTACAATTTTATTTTTATCGGAACTCTTTTGTTTGTTGATATTGTTGCACATACCGTAATTTGGGGTGAATTGGACCAAATGTACGAGTAACTTTCAAACCTCAATACTAAATTATCTGTATTATGTAATAAAATGTGTATAGGTAGTCAATCTTCTAATTGTAACAGTTTTGTAGTTGGCTTTCCAAGCCATTTAACTTATTTTAATGACATTAATGAATTTGTAAACTACTTTTCTGCACAGTTTACATTGCTGCCATTGTTGTTTATGCACCCCGCATGTGATAAAATGTAGGCTTCTCTCCAAATAGCTGGTTTCCAAAACGTCTGTTTAAATTCATTTCGTTCGTATCGAGCTTTAATGCTTTCCACACTGCCGTATCAGAGCACTCTTTCATTTTTTTCAGCGCAATGGTGCGAGTATATTGGCACATTATTGAGTTTCAGTTCTACAAGTAACATAAAACTTGTTTTTGAAATATATTTACGAGATTATGATCAAATGTTTCAAAACGTGTAATTGCTTATTTTACCATTACGTAACCTACAACCTGCCCACTTACATTCAAATTGAAATTGAGCTTAACTTTTTTATTGACAACCTTTTCAGTACTACAGTCAATGTAGAAAAGTTTTACGCTCAGAGAATGAGCTTTCTAAAAGTTAGGTTTGGGGAGATTTAACTTTTTAAATGACTACTCATTGTCGTACAAATTCTGCTAAAGTAACAATACAAAATGATGTTGTATGGTTTTTTTTTTTACTTTATAATAATTTATATGTTGCGCCCCATTACGTGCAAAGTAAAACGATTTTTATTAAAAATGCAACGACGAACGTTTGAAAATACAGACATCTCATAAGCAGATGGACCATTTATTTCAAAGTTGTTCACCTCACTTTTTTTTTGGACTTGGAAAATTTTATGTGGTTTTCACTCAGAATCGCGAGCTCTTTCAATCCCAATAGGAGAAAAAAAGTGTCACAAGGTTTTTTCCCATTCCGTTACCATTTTTTCACACATTTTGTATGGTGGTAACGGAAGGGAAGGTCTGGAAAATGCATGGAAATCTTGGGACATTTTTTTTTCTCCTATCAGGATCGAAAGACTAAGGTAAAAAATACCCATGTTACAAAAAAGTGGGGAGGACAACTTTGAAAAAAATGGCCCAGATTATACTTAATCAACCCGTGTCCTACTAAGGCATGTTAACATTAAATACAATGCGGGTGTTGTCTAGTATTTACATCAGGGTTCAATAGATTATTCGGCGGTGTGCTTTCATTTCACGCCCGATTCACCCCCTACAAAAGTTGCCTCGAACGAGCCTATGTCAGCTTTAAATTCTAATGTATGTAGACGTGAAGCCGATTGTAACTAAAGAAATTGATATAATATGAAAGCCTTATTTTAAGACGACTCTGTTTGTATTACACTTGTTCAGTACAGATGGTGCTTTTTTTTAAGCACAATAGTGCGTGCGAGAAGTGATTCATTTTTTGTCAGGTCGCAACTTCGGAGGTCCATCTGTACTGAAAAACGTTGTCTCCCTTCGGTCGTGTTTTAATTTATCGGCACTCGTTTCGAACTCCCCTCTTTTTCGCACTTGTATCAAAATGTACTATTTCAGTACAATTGGTGCTACTTTATCGCACTAGTACGAGAAGTTGTACTTATGTGCTTACGTCGAAACTTCGAAGGGTCACATGTAGTACAACACACGTGCGAAGAGGAATTCGTAACACGCCTCGATTCAAAACACTATATAATATTCTGATTCTGATTCTGATTAACGCCAGTTTCTAACGCTGATTGGTGTGTAGGAATTTGCTTACGAAACGAAATTAGGTTGCCAAGCACGGTCGTATGATTAGCCTATCGCGTCTTTTTCGTACTTTCATTAAGTGCTATAAGGACTCACCAACGTGATAGACTATATGCTATATCACTCTAGTGTGTTGGTCAGGCCCCGTAGCCGAATGGTATTTCTACGACGCGAAACGAAAACGCAAGGCTGCGAAAGGCTAGCCTACTAACTCTGTCGCGCCAATACGCAAGAGCGATAGAGATAGATATCTACGAGCGTTTCGTTTCGTGATCGTTACGTGAGAGCGTTTGAGCATTCGGCTACGCACACAGTTGTCGTCAAATAAGAAATTTCGCACGGCCTTATTGCTTTGACTTAAAGTCTTATCAAAATAAGTAAAACATCTTATCAAATCGGGAAACAGAATCTCATCCATGTGACATTGAGCGGCGGCGTATCAGTCGACCTTCTTGCCACACGAGCATACAGAGTACTTCATAAAACCGTTCGACTGAATTATTACTTTTCTGCCCCGTAGCCCTTTATTCGGGTACAGAACGATCTAGTCCCTTGATGTTTTTAAAGACTTTGTTGGACTGTCTATTGTTGTAATGTGGGGAAAAATATTATAGCGGAAAAAGGGATAAACATTGTCTACTTCTCATGGCATGACATGCCTTAGGTATATTAAAATTACGTGACTATAAATTATTGGATGAAGGTAAAATCCTTCAAAGATAAAAAAAATTAACTAATAAAATATCAACAATCCAACTACGGACATTTATTTCTACAATATTCTAAAATACATATTATTGTTGATAAGGTATTCTAAAATATTACCCGACTTGCAAGGTGCATTAGGGTAATTTCGAAAGTCGTCTAATTTCGAAACTCGCATAAAATCACCATCATTTCCATCACATCAAGATTCCCTTTTCAGAATTACCAGAGCATTTCTGTCATTCGAAATTACCCTAATGCACCTTAGTAGGTATGCACTTAAAGGTAAAGGTGTAATGAACGTTACGCTTAACCCTGAAGTCATAGAAGTTCAACTCTGAATATCTGTAGGCAAGCATTCAATATTGGTATTTCGCCAACGTCACAACCGACGTTTACGTTTCTTAAGCTTTTCGTAGCTCTTCCTATGCCCCCCCTCCCTCCTCTCCCCACATCTAAGGTCTCGCGAGAGTGTATGGCAAAGCCCGACGCCGCGTCGGCGTTACGTCGACGCGGCGTCCTTTTCCATACAGTTGGTCCAACGCTACGCTAGCGAGACGCTAGATTTGTTGGCTATTGCTATAATTAAATTAACCCTTAAATGCACAGTGATGTAAAATCATAATTATACATGCATCATATATTTTTGACTCTATTGAATACATGTCAAAATTCAAATTTGGGTAAATCATTGTCAAGGTCATGCATTTAAGGGTTCAATTTAGATTCAGTAGCGCGCCAGACTACGTTTCGATCGCCACGTAGTGTCAATGACAGTCACCTTGGCTAGGCCGGGCCAGCAGAGCATTCGTAGCTAAGGCACTGGTCCCACCGCGAGCTAGCAAGCTATGAGCTATCGGCTATAAAATGAACAAAATAAATAAGCACTCCCGTGCAAATAAAAGAGACACGGCGATATTGATAGCTCACCGCTGGGCGACTAGCTATAAACATCGCCGTGTCTCTTTGGTTTACGTGGGAAATCTTTTGATGTTTTTATAGCCGATAAGCTCATAGTTTACTAGCTCGCGGTGGGACCAGTACCTAATGGCCGGGCGCTGCACAAAAGTCAAAGGGTCGCAATAAAATAACAATGCCAATTAAATTCTGATTTCCGTCGAGAGACGCCTGCCCGTTCGCAGGTTATTGTGATAGTCCCAAGTTGCGGCTACTAATCAAAATGAATATTGATTGACTCTCTTTTAGATTGATTAAAATTATTATAGAAATATTACTTTCGCACTTGCTGATGAGTTTCCTCTTGAAAATTCATTTAGCGATCGCTTAGCCATACATTGTCACAGCTCTGGAGTAAATTATTTATCGGCTTCCGAGTTAAGAGCAGTTGTTTATGACTTTATAAGTTGTTTAAGCTTGACTTATCCTGTTATCTGAGAGTTTACGGGTGATTTATGTTGTTCTTGATTTTCTTTTCGTTGGGTCAGTGGTTGTGTGATTTAGTTTCTGTTGAATGGAAAGCGTTTTAGTATCTTTGGTTCTGTTTTTATTTGAAAGTTGGTTTTGAAGTAATTGTAGCAGTAGTAATTAAACAATTTACAGGAATAGAGGTGCAAAGGTGAATTAATCACTATAAGGGATTTTTTCCAGCTAACATTAGCGTAGATGAGAGGAAAATTCAAGTAGGTACCTAAGATAGAAAAACTCATAGAAGTACAAAACAGTTTAGAAATAACCCAACATATCATATAGTCATCAAGTAAATAATCGAAATAAATATTAATAACATGATGTAATAAACTATATTAGTACTTATGTACATTCCTTATATCGTCACTACTTTTAAAAAAACTTGTATCTTCGTCTGTCTATGAAAAGAAAATTGTAGTAAGTATGTATGGAATGCATATAGATTTACGGCGTTTTAACTTTGAGGAACAACGTGAGATACGAGATTTTTTAAAAGTAGTGACGATATATACCTCAGAAATGAGTAGTTAAATTTTTTTAAAGTTTCTCATGTTACACGGTCAGTCGGTCATCATCATCCTCCTTGCGTTATCCCGACTTTTGCCACGGCTCATGGGAGCCTGGGGTCCGCTTTCACAGGTAATATTACACGGTGTACGTATTTATCTATGGTAAAAAGATATTCTGCAATAATATACCGTAGTAATATGTCATGTCATCAAATCCAGTCTGTTAATGTATAAGCTCCTACTAGCAATCTACAGTTGACCGGAGACAAGAGACAGTGACGTATCCTTGATCTATTGAGGGTTTCCGGACGGTTTCCGCTAACTACAGCTACGGAGAATCCATTATATTCTCGAAGCACAGAGAAGGGTTCATTTCAGAAATATGACTCGGTATGTAATATCTGTGGTAAAGTGCCTAGTTTCTGAACGCACTTTAAAAAATGTACAAATATCAACGGGCGATCGCCTCTCTTTGCTGTAAGCTGTTAGCTTAACGAAAGGTACCTACGCACTTTTGAAAATTAAGAACTTAATGATACAATAAACAAGTCGTGTTCCTCCAAACTGACTTTTATTAAAATATTACATGGCGCAGTCGGTAGGATTAATAATACAATCAATAAGTCGTGTTCCTCCAAACTAACTTTTAAAATCTACACTGTATGTAGTAGCTAATTCCTCGTCAGAGTATGTTACATATTATTTAAGTGTAATGAACCTACTAAAGATAAATAAACGTATTGGTTATATACATATACCCACAAATTAAACGAGGTTTACTTGCCCGGTTCAACATACTTTTCTATTTATATTTACCTAAATGCCAAATAGAAAATAAATCTTAAATCCCTCGCAAACCATTTTTTTGAAGTCATTTTCTGTCAAGGTAGCAGTTTTCGAAGGAGTAAAAGACCTATTATAATATCAAAAATCTATTATAATTCAGTTAAAAGCTCTGTATTTTTCTGTTTTCTTTACCCACACAGTATCTCGGGGTTCGCAATATTCTAAGCATAGGACCTAAGTACAGGGAAGGTTCAGCGCATCTGTCGGCGAAGATAATGAATAATGAATTGCCTTCATCGAGGATGCAAATCCTGTTCCAGTTATCCAATGAACTGGAATTTAATATTAGCTGATTGAGGTCTGTTTCAAATTTGAGTAATTTGCAACGTAACTACTCGTACTTATATGTTGGTTAAGTTTATATATGGGATTACTTCCGTGATTAAAAACATCAAAAACAAGTGAAGTGGTAACATACACACACAGACAGACACACACGTTCGTATTCATAATTGTATTGCATACAAATGTCTACTTTTCTCTGCAGCTGACTGTACATTAGTAAAAAATCTATATATCTAGTTGTAGCTAATTTATTATTCAAATACATGTAAATTCTCCCTTAACTATTTTTTTTGTGTGACAGACAATACAATCACGGAAACATCGTGTCATATCTACTCAAAATCATATTTAGAACGTCACACTTCGGACACTGGCGATCAAATATATGAAAGAGTCGCGTTCTTAGCACACAGTCTAAGCTCTTGTAGGTGAATGGCGTACTATGCTTGTATGAGTGAGATATGACAGGTTGACTGTTCGCGTTTTTGACAGGCGGTAACTGTCAGGTAACCGAGAGGGGGTGGGCGGCACTTTCAGCGGGGAGCGGGAGTGGCCATACTGTACAATAGTACTCTTTATTATACTGTGGTTCCTTATTTAACATACACTGTAGTTGGCGCTGCTGGGGGCTGATTTTTGAATGTCGATCGTGAATTTTGTTCAATAATAACTCCAGTACTAGCGATTTGAATTCTACTAACAGAAGCGAAAACGAGTGGTCATTACCTCTAAATTTAAAATTACTAGCCGTTCTTTTTTAAAAATAGGATTGAGTACGTTGTTTTCCACAGAATTTTGAATGGCGAATTCGTGCCTTTAGTTGGTCCCCTGGATATTAAAAACAACAACCTTACGTGAAAGCAGTGAGCTCTAACGTTGTAAACATGGAGCCAGCGCCACTATGTATCGATTGGCGAAGCTAATACTCACAGCTTTGACCCTCGTCACGGGTAGGCAGGAGGCATGCCGAGGAACTTGGACACAAATTGACACCTTAAATGCCTCTATTAGTTTAGGTGTTTACTTCTCTTTCACAGTATAAATCAATAAATTGATTTAAAGCCACATACAAGTCGAACGCGATTAATTAACATTTTTTAACCTTTTTTCCAACGTTTCGGCCAGGTTGCACTGGCCGTGGTCGCGGTGGTGGTGGTATTTACTTGTCTACCCCGAACATTTATATAAACTAATATCGGGTAGTTTTGTGTTGTTTACATCTTCGGTGGCACTTTACTGGGACGTCAGTCTTCCGCGATCACGGCCACCTTTATGACTTTAAATATTTGTACAAAGCGCGAGAACTTAAAGTGTTAAATAATTCGTGCAGTCACCAAATTATTGCACCATTAAGAATATATTTATCAGAAACAAAACGAATAACTAAACGTACCTATAGTCAAACCAAATATATCCAAATTTAATTATTAAAATAAGCCTATACATTTGCCTCGTCAAAGATATTATACCTTTACAATGAAAATGAAAATCAGAGCTAATTGAAAAATGTTAACTCATAATAAATTATAAATTGCATTTCGAGAGATTTATTTCATTTGTATGTAGGTATATTTTGAAAGAATTAATTGCTTGACTCTTCATATTGATGAATAGTTTATTTAAATAAAATAAACTGCGTTTCAATAAAGAGATGCTTACGATGTTTCCCAGATAAGCTTCCCTCGGGTTTAGAACGAACGGAAACAGAACACGATTTATACACAATGCTGGCAGATAACTAGCTGTATCGGAGCGGAGACAATAGACTCCCAACGACTGCTCCAGCCTCTTGTGGGTCCATGGTTCAGCCAGTATTGGAGGTATGTAAATGTATAGTGCGCTTGCAGATTCAATTTGCATATTCGCTTATGTAGCTTGCAAGTAGCTTATACGCTCTCTAATGCATTGCATGCGCTTGGCGCCCGATAAATTGAAAGCTACCTACTTATGTATCGATACCTTTTGAATTAGCCGGAATTATTGTGGTCATACTTTTGCTGCTTGTTACTCGATCTCGATTGCTACTCTCAATAAACGCTGATCATTGTTCAAAGAGGTAAAATGTGAAGGCCAGATACACTTCTCCGTATGACACACTTACCGATATTGACCTTTCATTAAATTCATTATACTAACTATTTAAAATAGAAAAACTAACATTAAGTGAACAAAATCACAGAAATATAAACGTACATTAAATTATATCGTGACATGTGGTTGTGGCTTTGCAGGTCCAGAGTAAAACATATCTATATCATGGAGTATCTTGTCTATGTCATTTGATATTTGCCAGTCGCTTTTCGGTGAAGGAAAACATCGTGAGGAAACCGGACTAATTCCAATAAGGTCTAGTTTACCCTTCGGGTTGGAAGGTCAAATGGCACTCGCTTTCGTAAAAACTAGTGCCTACGCCAAATCTTGGGATTAGTTGTCAAAGTGGACCCCAGGTTCCCATGAGCCGTGGAAAATGCCGGGATAACGCAAGGAGGATGATGATGATGATGGAGCTATGTATCTTCTTCCGTAGCATATTTTTCAAATGAACGAGCGGTTGTCGATTAGCTAATGTGTTTGGTACAAAATAAAATATCCGTTCAGCAGGCTGATTCTGGTTTGCACTATTATCTACAGGATATCTGGAGGATGTAATTGGGATATCGTGCATTTCGCTCGTGCTTGCCCGTAGCTGTATTGGTACGAGTGAGACGCATGACGACTGACTGAATGACATATTTCAGATATCGTTCTGATCGGCGGTTTACGTTTGAATCGGCCTGCAAGTCTAGTCAAGGTCCCACGCGATTGAAACCATAAATAAAAGATGAAATTATTTGTAGGTATTAAATACATACATATACCTAACTAAAAAAACTGTAAGTGCTGTGTACTTTTAGCAAGTGGCTTGCTATAAGTTGATAACGTGGAACCACTTAGAAATTACGTACATTGTGAGGAATGAATCATGAATCGAGTGATTGAAGTAAAGTGCTATCATATAAACTGAAATAAATGTCATATACAAAGAAAAAATGATGAAGGCCATGATGGATTCTATCTATCTATATATATAAGTATATATAAGTGGGCTAGTAGCTGGATACTATTACTAAGGACGTTTACGTTAAAAATGAGGCCTACAGGGCGGGCCGAATCGATCAGCAGGTACATGACTAATTAGGTATATCGGAGCTAGTCTCATCGTACATAATAGATGGCATCAGACCTTAGTAATCGACCAACCCGCCGTGTTGAATAAACGTTCTTCAAATGTCAAACGTATGAAAGAATATTTGGGTTACCTGTATAGATTTTTAGTTGTTGAACATACGTAGCAAGAAGGGTTAATATTTGAGTAGCATAGCTGGGCATTAACTCGTTAATCCGTTAATCGTTAATTAACGAAGTTAACATTTCGATTAACGGATTAACTTTTAAGTTAACTTTAAAAAATGTTAACGGATTCGTTAACTTCCGTTAAATTTCATAGAGTCCGTTAATCGTTAATCCAGCACCCCAAGCGGCTCGCTGCGCCGCGAAAACCACGTTCTTACTGCTACTGTAAAAGCCCGTAGTACGGCAAAACCTAGGTTTTATCAGTAAAAGCAGATCCGTCGGTTATAAACAGTCTAAAGACCAATTGGCGATTTCGGATCACTTATTCGAAATCTTCTAAATCCTATTAGGCGTGCTAGATCGATCACTAACCTGGGAATAGAGTGCAATCATCAAGCATGACAGACAAATCGCGCAACCGACGCATCGAGTTAGAGTCCGGCGTGGGCCTTAGATTACTCTACCAAGTTATCGTGGCCTACAGCATCGAGTTGTCATCCCAAATCTCACGCACCACGATCGCGACCACATGAATGACCCAATAATTACCAATCCGAAGTAAAACCTAGGATTTAGCCAACCAACGGCGGTAAAAGCCCGAAGAGACCGTAATTATTACATTTCGGTTTTTTACCGATTGGCGTCACAGGTTTTAATGGTTTTTGGTGGATACTTAGTAAATAGAAATACATAATACCTACAATGGAGTCCTATTTTTATGACGTGTTAACGGATTATCGATTAACTTTAACTTCCGTTAAATCTACTGAAATGTATCGCTTTAACGATTAACGAAGTTAACTTTTTAAGTAACAGATTAACGATTATCGAAGTTAACTATTTAATTAACGGTGCCCAGCTATGTTGAGTAGGCACCTGACACAGATAGGAACCTACTCAAATATTATTTTCACCTTTATTTCTTTTCGTGCTCTAAGTTAGACTGTTTTTAGGGTTCCGTAGTCAACTAGGAACCCTTATAGTTTCGCCATGTCTGTCTGTCCGTCCGTCCGTCCGTCCGCGGATAATCTTAGTAACTGTTAGCACTAGAAAGCTGAAATTTGGTACCAATATGTATATCAATCACGCCAACAAAGTGCAAAAATAAAAAATGGAAAAAATGTTTTATTAGGGTACCCCTCCCTACATGTAAAGTGGGGGCTGATATTTTTTTTCATTCCAACCCCAACGTGTGATATATTATTGGATAGGTATTTAAAAATGAATAAGGGTTTCCTAAGATTGTTTTTTGATAATATTAAGATTTTTGGAAATAATCGCTTCTAAAGGAAAAAAAAGTGCGTCCCCCCCTCTAACTTTTGAACCATATGTTTAAAAAATATGAAAAAAATCACAAATGTAGAACTTTATAAAGACTTTCTAGGAAAATTATTTTGAACTTGATAGGTTCAGTAGTTTTTGAGAAAAATACGGAAAACTACGGAACCCTACACTGAGCGTGGCCCGACACGCTCTTGGCCGGTTTTTCCAATATGAATATTAATATAAAATATGAAACACATATAAAACACTTTATGAAAAATCTAGGGAGCCGCCAGTAGTCGCAAAATGGCCCTACATGCTCTGCTGCTGGTGGTCAGGGCTGCAGTGAGAGGAACCAGAGCTCAACGCCTTCATCATTGGCCCTTGATTTTCCAGTACTTCGTTATTATGTGTATATAAAATGTAAACTTCTAAACTCGTGTATCTACTTACTCGTTAATACGCCAAATCTTAGGTTTAGTAAGTGTTATTTTTGTCCAAGCTAAAATATTAATACTTAACTCCTTTTACGGACCTTGACACAAAAAAGTGTAATAAAATGCCATTCGTCTTCCCTTATCTCATTCACTTGTTGGCTCCGGAGCAGCGTGTTGTCTTTTTCTTCCGTATAGATCAGCCGCTTTCACTTGCCTTCGATTCGTTTCTCACTGTACAGTAAAAAATAATAGTCCATAAATCATTTGATGGAACTTTGTCGGTGTTTGGGAAGTACGTCGTAACTCTTATTTGTTTTGAGGGTATACTTTTGGGTCGTCTCGTTCGTTTTTGGTCACGTTCCTAAATTTGTCCGATTCTGCTTTCGTCAGCCATTCTTTATTCGTCACGATCGTCGATGGTCTATCTTATCTATAGTCAGTGGTGGTATGGTTCTCTGTTAAATCTGTTTTTCGTGTTTTTTCATAGTCTTAGGAAATGACGAAAAACGATTGATACGAAATAAGAAAAAGGCCAACAACTCATTATGGTCAAAGACGATAATGACCCAAGACTAACTTGACGAATGAAGAATAGGCGAGATGACTAAAAAAAACTAATTATTCCGTCAGTTAGATTATCAAAGAATTTTAGACACGTATTTTTTCTTTTTTCTCGTAAACGAAAAATGAGGACGGTACAGTGCGTTAAAGTTTCGCGTGACGTCACGCCTAGGTACAATTTTTACTTAGAAGATGTGACGTCACAAGCCCCCACTCCGGAACTTTGATGCTCTGTATCTTTGCATTTTATCATTAATTAGAAAAACCGAAAAATATGTGTTTAGTATTTTTGGACGATGTAACTGACGGACTAAACAGAATGCCATTTTTAGGGTTCCGTAGTCAACTAGGAACCCTTATAGTTTCGCCATGTCTGTCTGTCCGTCCGTCCGTCCGTCCGTCCGCGGATAATCTCAGTAACCGTTAGCACTAGAAAGCTGAACTTTGGTACCAATATGTATAAAAATTACGCCAACAAAGTGCAAAAATAAAAAATGGAAAAAAATGTTTTATTAGGATACCTCCCCCTACATGTAAAGTGGGGGCTGATATTTTTTTTCATTCCAACCCCAACGTGTGATATATTGTTGGATAGGTATTTAAAAATGAATAAGGGTTTACTAAGATCGTTTTTTGATAATATTAATATTTTTGGAAATAATCACTCCTAAAGGAAAAAAAAGGGCGTCCCCCCCCTCTAACTTTTGAACCATATGTTTAAAAAATATGAAAAAAATCACAAAAGTAGAACTTTATAAAGACTTTCTAGGAAAATTATTTTGAACTTGATAGGTTCAGTAGTTTTTGAGAAAAATACGGAAAACTACGGAACTCTACACTGAGCGTGGCCCGACACGCTCTTGGCCGGTTTTTTTTATGTAGTCGTCATCCCTATTGCTGACGAAAGCAGAATCTGACGAATTTAGGAACGTGACGAAAAACGAACGAGACGACCCAAGAGTATACCGTTTTGAGGCAACATGCATACCAGTACGTCCCCGGAAAATATTTTTATTAAAATAAAAGCTACGCCGCAGTCGATACCGGGCCGGTAATTGAGAGTACTTTATTGGTTTATATCGAATACTGAATGTGAAGGATGGGAAATGAGAAAAACATACGCTTCCTTAGATGGTGACACTGGTGAAATACCGAGATATTTTAGTAGTTCAAATATTATTCGAATTAGCCGTGACGAGTGGCGGAAAACAGGGGAGGCCTTTTCCCAGCAGTGGAGGAACTGGGACACATTATAGGCTATATAAAAAATAAAAAAAATATTATTCCGACCTTTAACATGAATATCAGCATAATAAGAACAATTCGCGTTTAGCGAAAACAAATAGTTCTTTAAAAATTGCTGAAGTAAATTTTAGAAACTATTAACAAAATCCAGAAAAACTACACACCTGTGGGAAAATAAAGTATTTTTTTAAAGAAATAAATAATATCGTGACAATCGTAGGTACCTACAACTCATGAATTCAGGAATCAAATTGTTTTCGTGAAATCGTTTCACAATTATTTCAAGTATCACAGCTCAAAGTGGTTTTATTCATTTTCGATTGAGAGGCTGCGAGGGCGTTTATTTAAGGAAGACTTTTAAGGTTGAGCATTGAGCTCGACCGCTTTGTATTAATTTATACGGGAATGCGGGTCATATATGGCAATTAATTTTAACTGCGTCTCTTCTATGTAAGTACCTATTTATTATTATTATTTATAATATACCTACTTACGAGTATCAAAGTATAGAATAGAATAGAATAGAATAGAAATAATTTAATCAGGAGACACATCAATAGGTACAAATCAATAGATGAAATAGGATAAAAAGTAGTAATAACGATGTGAGGCCTAAAATGGTCTCCACTCAGCATTGCAGCTGACACGGCTAGCGTGGTCAACGGCGCTGGTTTTCTATGGAGCCAGCGGCGTTTGTGGATAAAAGCATTACTTTATTATGTGCTTCGCTTGCGTTAGAAAGAGACAAAATGTAGCCTATGTCACTTTCCATCCCTTCAACTATCTCCAATTAAAAAATCACGTCAATTCATCGCTCGTTTTGCCGTGAAAGACGGACAAACAAACAGACATACACACTTTCCTATTTATAATATTAATATGGATATGGATGTTAGGTGTACTAGCATTGGGCTAGCGGACAATCGGACGTCCTGCCATACCACTCGCTAAATTATTGAGTGAGTCTCGCAATGGTCGTACCTATACACAGTGCGACAACATAGAAATACTCAAGAGCAATGAAATTGTGAGGTTGTCGAGAGGCGAGTCTTCTTTTCGTTAGCCAAATTCCGGCAATCTGTTGAGAAAGCTGCTAGTGTTATGATATTTTAAGTTTCAGATTCAAAAGAAGCTTTACAACCCAAAGAAGATAATGTGCCTACAGCATGTATTTTTTTGTGATTTGCTGCTGACAAACACGGGCTACTCTAGTTAGGACTTGTTTCGAAAACATATTTAAAATGTGTTACCCCGTGAAGTGTTTACCCTATTAGGATCGATTTTTCAAAGGTCGTAACTAAAGTACCTAAAGTACCGCGGCGACCTGAATAAAATATTTCCCGAAAATCTGTGAATATTGTCGAAGAATTTTTAATAACCGCTTGATTTGCCGACCCGGTTGAAATAGTGGGATTTTGTGGAAAAACACATTTGTCCGCGCGACGGCGCCTGAGGATTTATTAGGGGAGAGCGTGGGCGAGCCCGGAACGTTGTAGATAATTAAGTAAGTTGATCCGTTACGCGTCGGCCCTGCGACATGTAGCGTACAGTCAACAACATAGCTGTGAATACAGACAAAGTGCCAAAAATATGTACACAGAACTTAATGTGCCTGTACATTAAAGTTCTGTATACATATTTTTGGCACTTTGTCTGTATTTACAGCTGCTGTGTTGTTGACTGTACGAGTGATGAGGGCAAAAAAATATACATGACCAGAGAAAACCATATTAAATTGATTTATGTTTGACCAATGGTTGACTTTACCCTATATACTACGTTGGTGGCAATCAAGCATACCTAGCGCCCGCCTGATGTTAAGCAGTCTCTTTTCGGTACGGACCGTGCAATAAAATTGCTCAGTAAAGTCAGTCAGTAAACGATAGTACTCTTTATTATAGATACTGTGGTAAAGTTGTCTACGGGCCCAGTACATAACACACATGGTAAGTTTTACTCGATTACGTCCTGTTTTGTTCTAAAAATTAAAATATTAGCCCTAATAAACATTATTAGGGCCAACAATTCTAATCGATTTTGATCACCATCTGTAGAACTCTATAACATCACCATTTCAAAACTTTAGTATGTATTATAATGGTTACTTAGTATTTTAAATATGCCCTTTACACACTAAGATGATCTTAGATGTATAATTAAGCAAGCACCATCCACATAATAGCACGTCGACGGAGAGATGCCTTCTAATAAGTAGTCCCGTTCTCAGGGGAACTACTCGTACTGATGCGCATATCGAAATTAGGTATACGAAGTTAGTTGGTTTCTGCATCTTTTGCTTAAGAGATGATTTTGAGTGGTAAAATAAATCACAGCATTAATTTTGATTTGAATTTTCTCGTCTTTGTATGGTGCCGCATTCATTCATTTGGTAGGGGGTGCCCTCTATTTCGCCTATCATTAATTCGCATAATTTGAATTCGCATAACAGATTTGGCATAACATAATTGTTCATAACATTGAATAAGCATAATATTAAAAATGCATAATTCTTATTTCGCATAACAATGAATCTGCATAATTGAAATTTGCATACTACTATTACGTATAATTTTAATTATCCTAAAATGAATTGCCATACTTACTAACTGTATGGAGCAAGCGATTAGATCAATCAGGGGCTGATTTTCCAATTTCGAGCGCTCGATTTTGAGTGTTTAATTTTATACTGTCTCGCTTACTAAGCATGAAAAAAAATAAGGGCAAGTAAGGTACAGCGGGGCAAATTTCGAGTGGGAGGCAGATGTAACTGGTCCATTTCTCCCATGTTTTACAATGTTTGCATTATTAAATAGAGTGTCCACCGGTTATATATGGTAGGCGTGTTCAGTGGATAGATGTAATAATGGAATAATGGAAAAAATGGATTAGTTAATTACAATTGCCTCCCAGTCTAGATTTGCCCCGCTGTACTTCTTCTTCCTCCTACCCTTATCCCACGTTATGTGGGGTCGGTACAACACGTCTTCCTCTTCCATTCTCCTCTATCTTTCGTCATCTCAACACTCACATCTTTCTTCCTCATATCCTCTTTCACACAATCCATCCAGCGTTGTTTGGGTTTACCCCTCCCTCTCCATCCATCAACCTTCATCTCCAACATTCTTTTGCCTATATGACATTCATCCCTCCTCATTACATGACCGAACCACGCCAACCTGCCACTCCTCATCTTTTCCGTTATAGGCGCAACTTTCAAACTTCCCCTAATATACTCATTCCTGATCCGATCCATTCTGGTCACTCCACACAGATTTGCCCCGCTGTACCTTACTAAAGAAATTGAAAATGAAATAATATTATTTAAATACTATTAAATAATATTATTTCATCGTTCAGATTTTCGAGCGACGAAATCGAGGACTCGAAATTTTAATATTTGGTCACAGGGGTAAGTTAACAGGCCAGTAGCCTCACTAAATCCAATGAGGTAGTACAGCGATATAAATAAAAAGGTTGTATACTAAACAACTACTTAGCTTAAGATATCAAGTTAAAATTTTTATGAAATTACTTTGCACTCTTGTGGCTAAAATGCAAATTTGATATTTGTTTTCGAACAGCAAAGTAAGCCTTTACCCGTTAGTGTGGAGAAAATATAATTTTCTTGTATGCCATTTAATAATTCTACGAAACAAAGTTATGCTTATTATACCTATACCAATTCATCGTTATACGTAATAGTTAAGTAGCAAAGTTTTATTTGTTCGGATATCATTATTTGGATGAACATAACAATTACCTCTTTTATTTCAAGCAAATAATTACAAGTTTGGCCTTTAGGACTTGAGTTCTCATAACTATAGTTTAGGTTGAAAATTTTGACTTTAAGGGTCATTCTCATAGAGCGCGAGCGCGGTGAGGCAGAAAAATCTTTGAGTGAAATTTGGTCGTGCAATTTGATTAGGTTTTGACATAAGTAGTTTTGATACGACCAATGACGACCTTGACTCATACTTTGTCGGGATTATATGGTCAGTGTATCACTTCGATCGATTCCAAAATGAAAATGATGAAACTAAGTTTAGGTACTTACTGGATATCGGCTGGTTGCGGAGGTTATCGGGAAAAGTTTAAATAGAGTTTATCCAGCTGCATTCATTAGAAAGGAGAAAATTGAAACCCAACTATTATTAGAAATAGCACGTTTATTATGGAAGCTATGGCACTTCGTTACGCTTATATGTATAAAATAAATTTCACACGTAATTGTGGCTTAAATCAATACAAACAGCACAATACAATACAACATACATTAGGTATTTACGAAGGTACATGTGATCTCAAACAGATAGTGAAATGATTAATTACTCTGTTTATGGATTGCTATGAAGGTAGATTATGAGAATATTATAGTTTATTTCATTCATAGAAACACATTTTTCTTTTCGTGTAAAGGTCTATAGTAAGTATAGTTTAAATCACTTTTAGAACAGGTAGTTCAATAATAATCTCCGATAATATCAGAAATTGTATTGAAGGGTAACCTTGATTTTCCGAAATTATAAACGACACGTACATATCATGTTAAGCATTAGGTAAATATTATGATAAAATTATTTAAAAAAAATAGTTTTACTGACTCTCTTCTCCTTGGTAAATGTTAAAGTAATATTTACTGATTAAATTAGGTATACGTATATGGCACCAAATACTGTCTAAAACATGTATAAAAGTATATAAAATAGGCACATACTCGTAATATTACCTCACCTGCTGAAGATTAACCCCATATAAATTTGGAGTTCAGTTGTCTGTAAACGGTGATAGACAAAAATATCGAAACTGTTAACAAATCCAAAAATGTAATACTTATTAACTATTTGTTCAGATAGTGTTAGTTCGTAATCCGCTTTATTATAGCTGCATCAATATTAGGTATAATTATTAATTTGAAGTCCTCTTTCTGCAAAAAGTTTTGATTGACTGTACACTTATCAGCGTCAATATTTTTGCAGTACCTCGTAAAATTCATAGGCAGTCAAAATCTAAGCATCTATTTATTAAAGCTATCTTAGCCAACATCCCGGACAGCGCGGTCGGCAGTAGCGCAAGCATTGCAGCAATACTTCCTGAACTGGGGAAGTATGCAGTTTCTGCGAAGTTGTTCTGCTGGGAAGAGCTCGCAGTACTTGAGGGTGTCTGCGGGGCAGGGCGCGGGGCGCGGGGCGGGGCAGCGGCGCAGGCGGCAGCGGCGGCGGCGCTCGCGCGGCCGCGCTCCGCACAGGAACTCCTGTTCCGCGGGACACACCAGCGGCCGCCGGGATACGCCGCGACCGCATGTTGTTGAACACTGGGAAAGTAGTATGTTAGTAAATACAATATCAGACATTTACATCGTATTTTTTCGCTAGCAATTAACTTTAAATAGGACAAAATTGCGGGCTTTGTTGACCTGAAAAATCATCTATCAATAACTAATTCCTTGAATCTGGCGGATGTTTCAAGGAAAGTTATGGTATGACCAGGATTTATACTCATCATTTCAGGTAAAATATCCGTCGGTATAGATGGTCGCTATAGAGCATTTCCAATCAAAATCAGTTGATCAGCTCCATTCTTAACTTAATTTTATTTACTTGAAGGTCATAATTGCAACATGCTGGCAACAGGCTGAGTGGGATCCCATTTAGCATCTAGTTTGTGTTGTATGTACCTCTACCTTGTATTTGTCCAATTTGATGTTAAATAAAGTATATTCTATTCTATTCTAATTAAGATACACATTTTCGATAAGCCACTTCGAAGTTAAAACTAAGTTACTGACACAGGCTCGGATCTAGGGGGGAGCGAGCCGGGGCACATGCCACGGGCGTCAAGTCCTAGAGGGGCGCCAAATTCGAACTTCGTCAAGTCTAAGAGCGCCACATTTGAATTATTTTAGTTCCCCCCTCGAAAAAGTCTAGATCCGGTGCTGGCAGTAACTGACATACCGGCGTCCAAGGCATCTCCTGCCAGTACACGGGGCAGGGCAAGCGGTTGCAGGCCTGCTGCTGCTCCGGTCTCGGCTCCGAGCACAGCGCCGGCGACACCATGGTTCTGATCAGATCTCTTTGGTGTGTGGAGCTGCGAAAACGTCGACAAGTTTAGTTCTGCCTTTTTATACAATATTACTTTTATTCAATACTAGCTTTTTCCCGCGGCTTCGCCCGTGTACTAATCTAATCTTGTTTTCCCATACAAACTTGGACCCCCGTTTTACCCCCTTTCTTAGTACTCCTCTACACCTTACAAGGAACCTACGTGCTAAATTTGGAATCTCTAGGACCAGTGGTTTCAGCTGTGCGTTGATATGATATGTCAGTCAGTCAGTCAGTCAGTTTCTTCTTTTATATATTTAAAACTTCATGTAAAAATTTGTAGGTAAGTAATTGTCCAAGCAAGTACTCGAAATTCAAAAATGAAATCACTTTGTCCGGGTTTCAGAATGATGTAAGAATAACTCTTAGAAAATGTTTAATTCTTCTCTGTAGATCTCATTTTGTATGGTATTTTGAACAGCGTTGGTCTCGACCGGGATGTTTTAGACACACAGCATACCTATATTATTATTTATTATTTATTATTATTTATTATTTATTATTTGGAGAACCAACAGCTTACAATTCAGGATAGATAATATAACCCTAGTAACAAACAGCCAATTATAGGTTCCCACCAGTAGTAACAGGTTATCAAACAAATGGTGGCTAGTACTAAATTACTAACTATGTACGTGTACGTATATAAATAATTTAGTCGAAAACGAAACTGTAACGTTTTCGAAGAAATTTATGTGCTCAAAATAAAGTCATGTCATGAGATTTCTTAGTTACATCAGATGGTTATACTTCTGCACGAGAAGATAACTGTTATAGGTTTCGATACTTGTATCTCGTTATTTTTTAGCTGTTTCGCTACTACAATATCTGCTGGTTGTGTTTTTTTTTAGCTATACATAAAAGGTTTTATTTTAGACCGTTTTATGGCTCATTTTGTCGACGGAGAAGAGTAGTATTTCCTAG
The DNA here is from genome assembly GCF_023078275.1 of Leguminivora glycinivorella. Taxonomy (NCBI): domain Eukaryota; kingdom Metazoa; phylum Arthropoda; class Insecta; order Lepidoptera; family Tortricidae; genus Leguminivora; species Leguminivora glycinivorella. The sequence goes on along the minus strand of NC_062973.1, from coordinate 15,348,810 downwards.
GTAGTAAAACGTGCTCTCAACGCAGGCTGTTACGATTTGGTCACGCCTGTCGAGTACCTTGAGTAAGTAAATTTCGTTTAGTAGCATGACATTGAGGGGAATAGGCAGGTGCCCGTTTTATGCTAGCACTTTTTTGTACCGTAGTATCAAATCTATTAGAGACGGACAGGTAAATTATAACAAATTAGGTCAATATCATTTTGACATGGTAATGTTCTTATTTAAGAGCAAATAGCACACAGAAAATTTGCCGATCCTGCAGTTTAAGAAACGATGAGGGTCACCGTCCGTTACGAATACAGCGTTTAGACTTTTAAATACTACGACTGCTTTAAGTACTTATGATTAATATAGCTCCAGCAGAATGGTCAGCAGTCAAAATATTTGCATTTCTGGTGAGCTAGTCGGTTCACAGCAGAAACGTAGTAGGTATATACTTATTGAACGTACTTTAGAGTAACGGGCACGCAAAAGAGCTGCCGCTCCTGCAGCCCGGAGTCCCCGCAGGTGGCGCTGCAGGGCTCCCACTCGTCCGCCCGCCACTGGAACTCGCATCTGGAGAAAATAAATAGGTTATTTTGTGACTGACAACTGGTGACTGGCTGGACGGTGGTGGCTTGCTGGTCTGGCTGGTGGTGGTTGATGACTTTAGCTTTACACCTAACGCTATTCCAGGGTGCGTAGCCAACGTGCCAATCGTTTCGGCCATTCGTAGTAAACGAAATGCAACTTTTATCTAACTTTTATCTTAACTTTTATTATTAACTTTCTTACTTTGCTCATTTCCACTCTATCATGGCATACGGATCACTGCTCTGGGGAAACTCATCAGATAGAATAACAGTCCTTATAATGCAGAAATGCGCAATACGTATAGGTACTTCCTAGTGTAAGAGACAGGCACCCTTGCAGAGAGCTCTTTATTTCTCAACGTATAATGACGCACTACTCACAATATATGTTTGATATACTGTTATTTGTTAGGCAAAATATATCTCAATTTGCTCGCGTTGCCTGTCCGGGCAAACAGCTTCGAGCTACAGGCCGTCTGAGAACAGTCCCCCGTCGCATGGCACTTTCAAGAAAGAACCCGCGTGTCATCGGCCCTACTTACTACGAACACTTACTTACCTGCCGACCTTAAGAATGAGCCATGTGACGAAGCATTTAAGCGCAAATTGAGAAACCTTTTGATAGATAACCCTCTGTACTCTGTAAATGAGTATATAGAATTGAATTTGTGATAGCATGCATTTGATTACACTGACTTCGGATTTTATTTCATTTGTTAATTTTATTGTGCTTTGTGTAATTCTCTTTGTAAATGACGATATTGACGATCCTTATTGGGAGAAGCTATTCATTTTATTATTTTAAATTTAATGTAATTTAATTTTTGACGTTTTAATAATGTAATTTTTGACGATCATGATGAGAAGATAAACATAACTTTGGCATGTAACACATTTACAGTGTAATTTTTATCATGAAATAAAGAAATCTAATCTAATCTATGTCACACTAAATATGGAGGACTAAATATAAGTTATATTATATAGAGAGAGTATTTGCATTATAAATTTGGGCATAATAGGGATATTTGCGCACATACATTACTTATCCTCTCAAAATACGGTCTTCTAAGAAATTTACAAGTAAATCAATGTTAAATAGACGGGATAAGTTTTAAGCAAGTTCCACGCAAACCTAAATAAACAGCAATCTAATCCCGGTTGGTAAATAGCTCCCCGGGCTAAAATAGCGCAAGTACAAAGCGGTCTCACCTGATGTTGGACTCTCTAGCTTTGAGAGGGTTAAAGGACTGCCGTACTAACCCTTACTTAATTCTATGTCTCTGACCGAGTGAGATTTGTTTACGCATTGTTGTGATGAAAATCGAAATAAGTTTTGCTGGCCGCGAACATAAAACCGGACCCGAGTTTTTACATTTTTCTATTGAACCAGATTAGTAACCCTGAGGCACAGGCTAATAGTAACCTAAATACTGATATTTATCAAATATTGTGATATCAATGGATCGTCTTGGCTACCTATTCAAAAAAATAACCACGATCTACATTTCTGGATCCTAGAGTTTGATAAATATTGAGATATATCAAACGACCCCACGGCAGCTAAGGAACCTGACCTTTAAACGAACGTGATAACTACTGCACGTGTAACCTTGTGGCTAAAACAGGACCCCGAGGTTGTGATCCTTCAATATATAGTACATCACACGTCTTCTTCTAATTGTATTAATGGCATAAAAACGGGTAATCTATCTCGCGGTGACATACTCTCGCGCCAATCATATGCTAATGCTAACCCAGCAGATTATTCACGGATCACATTACTTACTGTACGTGTAGCATTCTAGGATTTTCTTTGGACTTTCCGTCTAGGATTAAGAAAATAAATTAAGTTTTTGTACTAGTTTATGAGCGGCGTTAGTTCGGCAAGTCAATACAACATCAGGTCACTTTAACGAACCGTAGCAAGCGTCTAGGCGCTAACGTCAGAATTGCCTCACTGACTTTATTAAATCCGCTTCAGCGCACACAAAGCGTTTGAAAGCGTTTTTGCTAACTCGGCAATTTTAAAGGTATATTAAATGAGAATGGAATGAGACAGAGGCTGAATAATTCACTAAATATTACTTCTTTATTTCGATATCGAAAATATTTAGTAGCGAAAAACTGCCCAGCCTTGCATATTAAATGTTATATCCCGTCAAACATTATAAAGAGGAAAATGGTTGTAAAGGTTGCTTAAAAAAGAACCGAGCGAAGGGACACATTATTATTTATACATATCATGTTTAGGGCTGCATATTAAAAAATGTACAAAAAGAACTGTTATAGTGCGACTCTGTCTGTCTGTCGTCCGTCTGTCACAAATCTCGAGAACTAGGTACTTAAGCCATCAATGGGCAGTCTGTTTTATACTTACCGGCGGTGCAGGGCTGAGCAAGGAAAACAGGCACATACCGCAGTATCGCGTAATAGTCAACAAACCGCGTACTGGAAGAGAGCAGGTGCTCGAGAAAAAAATAATGGCCTTCTGCTTGTCTAGCCAAGGACAACGAAGCGGTTTGTGCCTCTATCTTCCATAATTATAATAAATCAATATTGGGGACACCTTACACAGGTCAACTTAGCCCCAAACTAAGCAAAGCTTGTACTAGGGGTGCTAAGCGATGATATACATACTTACACAGGTACTCAAATAGATAAAACATCCATGACTCAGGAACGAATATCTGTGCTCATCACACAAATAAATGCCCTTACCGGGATTCGAATGCACTAACGAACGTTCGGAACGGACCGGTCGTCAAAATCCGTTCGCATATTAATGCAAGTCGCCTTTCGATTGTTACGTAGCTTGGCCTTTGGTCTACATTCTCATATCAGTACCTACCGGTGGATATTGCAGGCTTCGTAGCGCGCAGCGGCACACTGCTGTCCGCGCAGGCAGCGCGGGCGCACCATGCGCACCCCGCCGCCGCACGAGGCGCTGCACGGCCCGCGCACTGGCCACTTGCTGCAACAAAGTTTGAACATCAACTATTTCAGTGCCAGTGACTCGATTGTCGGATTTTCTCGGAAATTTATGTTATTTATTACGCTCGTGGCGCGTAGCACGTGCTGGCACTGAATACACTAAGACGACGGAAGGGGACGACCGCCCCGAAACCGCCCAGTGTGCGAAGCCGAATGCACAAACGCTCACGAAACGCTCACTATATCTCTTTCGTAGCTAGCTATCTATCTCTATCGCTCTTGCATATTGGTGCGACAGAGCCAGACTACCTTGCGGCGTTTCGGTGGCGTTTCGGGTCGCAGAAATGCCATTCGGCTACGGGGCCAGGCCTTCTAATACAATAAAGTTTGACATCACCAAATTCAGTGCCAGTGGCCCGATAGTCGGGTTCTCTCAAAATGTATACGTTATCGAAGTACGTGTTGACTCTGTGTACGTGTTCCTGTGTGGTGACGGGTTAAGAATTTCACCTCCCCTTTCTTCCCGTGGGTTTCGTAGAAGTCTACTATGGGATATGGGTTAAATTGTGGCGTAGGCAAGAGGCTGGCAACCTGTCACTGCAATGTCACAATTTGGATTTCTTTCAACCCCTCTTTGCCAAGAGTGGCACTAAAACCTTAGTAGTTTATGTGCTCTGCCTACGCCTTTATGGGATACAGGCGTGATTATATGTATGTATGTATGTATGTATGTGTTGACTCTGATTGTGTTAAGACGAATGGGCAAGTCTGCAACGCAATATCAGTTAGCCCAATATTTCACAATCCTACCAGTTATCGCTCTACTTTTTCAATCCACAATTCTTTGTTGGTTCCGACCATTCATTAGGCCTTCACAAAGTTTTACAGTGAGCGAGTAAATCACACGGGCATTCAATTTGCTGGACGCTTTACGACCGCGCTCGACTCGGCTCGGGCAACTTTATGATGGATAAGCTCGCCCTATGTACATAGCCAACGTCACTATCGTTTACGATTAGTAGCATATTGTGGCTAGCTCTCTCTATCGCTCTTCCGTATTGGCGCGACAGAGTCAGCTAGCTCCTATAACGATGTTATCGTAAGAAATCGTGACAATGGCTAAGTACCCTGTGAGGAAAACATTCCGAATACAGTGGTACTTAACTTATTCCTAATATTGTTGCGGGCTATGAAGATCAGTGTAACAGTTCTTCCAATTCGCTTTTGGAAGAACTTATTTTAAAAATAACTTAAGACATAGGTTTCACAGCTCTTTAGCTAAGGAGAATCAACTATTTAAGCAATTACAGGGTTGGTTGGATCAGGCAGGATGGATCGTCTAGAGCAAGTATTTATTCAGTTTGTAAAATACTGCAGATTATCCAAAAGCGGGTTCGAACCCCGGCTCGCACCAATGAGTTTTTCGGAACTTAAGTGAGAAATGTCATTTGATATTTGCCAGTGGCTTTTCGGTGAAGGAAAACATCGTAAAGAAACCGGACTAATCCCAATAAGGGCTAGCTACCCTCGCAGATGACAGTTGCTTTCGTAAAACTAGTGCCTTCGCAAAATCTTAGTGTTAGTTGTCAAAGCGGACCCAGGCTCCCATGAGCCGTGGCAAATGCCAGGATAACGCAAGGAGGATGATGATTGCAGATTATCCAAACTGTATTCTTCATTTGTATCTTCAATGTTTTGCTTATTTGGATTTTAGTTAGAATGCTGAGAATGAACTAGAATATTAACTACACGTACAATATGTACCCACATAATTATATACATACATAATAAAGATGTATTTCATTTCTCCGGTAAACTAAGGTCCCACTTCACTTGTAATTAATGTTTGTATAAAGCAAACAGAGTTGTCATGAATATTTGGCTGAAATTCGAGACAGTTCTCGCTTAGCCTTTCAACGCTCATTGTAAATGTAACTGCGAACTGAAACACGTTTACTACTAAGACAGTAAATTCACTAGTTTTGTTAAACTCTGCCAGACAACGAAACTGTGGTTTATCACATAAGTAAATGCTAGTGTTTTGCCGAGTTAGGTCCAGCTACTCTTCGAAACTGTTTATATACCTAAAAGTTAATGAAAGGTTCATGAAATTGTGTTTTGTAGACTATCTTCTGATCGATCAATTGGATGGTGATAAGCAATAATGTGTCAACCCACACGCCAACCATTTTGAGAAAATGGCGTCTAAAGATTTTTTCTCATTTTTTTGTGTTTCTCTTAAAAAACATTGTTTTTTATATAGATTGTTGTGTTTTTCAGCTATAATACGTTCAGTAGTAGTGATTATTGTAGCTTAATTTCAAAACAAACTTCAATTTGACGAAATAATGCCCTTTTCTTTTATTGCGAATTGTTCGACGACGTCAAACTTTTTCAAGACTGTGTTATGATACTTAACCCACTTTTGCTAATTGTTTAAAAATATCTATGAGTCTTAAATAAACATGTTAAAGCACATAAATTGTTATTGTAAAATACTCTACCTATGCATATTTTTAACTTTATAAGTGTTAAGTAACATATATCAGTCATGGTCACTTATGTATAGGACATTCTTACACAGATTGACAGAGACCCACGGTAAGCTCAAGAAGGCTTGTGTTGTGGGTACTTAGGCAACGATATATATAATATATAAATACTTATATACATAGAAAACATCCATGACTCAGGAACAAATATCTGTGCTCATCACACAAATAAATGCCCTTACCGGGATTCGAACCCGGGACCGCGGCGTAGCAGGCAGGGTCACTACCGACTGCGCCAGACCGGTCGTCATGTAGGAATCAATACATTATTTATTAATCAAACCTTTTAATGATTTTTCTACTCCCGAACTGTTATTCGTCATTTACAGGATTGTGCGTATCGAAAAAACTGAAAACGCATTGTTTGGTTCTGTAATCATGGCAACGCATTGCATTAACGATACTGCGTGCGTGCGCGGGAAGGCTTTGGGCAGCTGAGCTGACAGTGCAAACCTTTGCAATACAGGAAACAGTGTGAATTTCGCGAGAATTATTTAAAAAAACTATTAAAAACTAAGTGCATGGTCGTTGTAAAAGTATTGTATGCAATGGTGTTTAACTGACTCCAAAATACTCGTGGAAAGTACGCCCCTCATATTTCTTGACCTCCTTTAAACGCCTGTTGAATAAAATACTATAAATTAACTATTAGAGTAATGATCATTTCTAGACACATATTTAAATTATCTGTGCTTTTTCAACAAAAAATCGTTACAAAAACCAAATAATCATCTTTAAAAAAAACAAACTACTTATCTAAAATATACAACAAAATATTTTTTTACGCTAAGAAATAGACTAAGTCATTTAAATTATGAATAACTCATGACTTGTACAAGAACAAAACATAAAATATCTTTAACAAAATAATAAACTACCATTCAGTAAGTATTCAAAAATCAATCAATATTTTTATGCATACATTAACACGTCTTAATGTAATTAGTAATTATAAAAAAATAGTAGCTTATATTAGATTTTTATATAAACACGTACTTGTAAAAAATGTTTGCATCAATTCATTTTACGAGTTTCCGTCTTGTTATGTTAGGAGAAAAATACGTTTTCACTGGATGTTCAAAAGGAAGGTGGTTTAGAGATCTCTGAAAAAATGCTAATGAATTTTTATGTTTTCACTTTAGAGAGAGTAGAAACGCCTCAACTCGAAATTCGATTTTTTCTAAAGATTTTAAATGTGTTAATGATTATTAAATTGGTATTGTCAAAAACTTGCTTTAAAATGCGTGGTGCAAATAGGGGCCCGCCCCATTTGTATACGAAACATTCTGACATATACCTATACCTACATATAGAATATATTGGAGGAAGTGACCCGTTGTAATATACATACATAAAATTACGCCTGTATCCCATAAAGGGGTAGGCAGAGCACATGAATACTAAGTTTCAGTGCCACTCTTGGCAAAAAGGGGTTGAAAGAAATCCAAATTGTGACATTGCAGTGACAGGTTGCCAGCCTCTCGCCTACGCACGCCATAATTTAACCCATATCCCACAGTTGACTTCTACGACACCCATGGGAAGAAAGGGGGTGGTGAAATTCTTAACCGGTCAACACACGGGGTAATATACATATAAAGCATTGAGGTTGTACCTGTATTCCATTGGTCGGCTCCTGCCGTGGCCGGCGGGTGAGCTGTAGTTGACGGACACCTCCACGATCACTGGCTCTTCGGACTGCAGTTCATGCTCGGGTATTGCCTAAGGTGTAGCACAATTATTGATTATTATATTCGTAGTACGATTCTTATAACTGAGGCAACTAATTTGCGATAAATTACTTAAGTTACCTACCTTACTGCTGTAAAAATCTTTAACATCAAAATTTTGTAATTCTTTCCAACTCGAAGCTTCTTACAAACAAGAAAAAATAACGCAATTTTATTTATATCATTTCAGCTCTATTCAATTATTCCAAAAGGTTTATTATTTTGAATATAAAAATACTTTTTTCACATGATAAACCCGAAAAGCTGCCTGTTACCAAAAATCCCCAATTAAAAATAACACAATGGTTGAACAATCAGAAATACCAAATTACTCCGCCGGCTTTTTTGAACGGATTTCACTCTAACATTTAAAAAATACTGAACCTTTTTTTAAATAATATACGATAAAGGGAAATGAGATATGAAGTCGGCGGAGTGAGTTCTCAATTAACCCGGACCGTGGGTTCCCGTTTACAAAGGAGCGCAGGTGAGGTTCTCTGACAAAAACCAAGGTATGTTTGATCCGTCAAAACCATACCACTGTGATAGATGTCGAGGTCACTATATTTACAGCTTTTCGATAAGCAGAGGTAAGCGAGTTTAATATTAGCTCAGGAGCGGAGTTGAAAGCGCTTCTGAATAATTAAGCCTTGGTCCCTTATCATCAAATGTTTCACTTTGTTACAATTTTCATAGTTTAGTCCATTTTGTTGCCGTTTACTTGACGGACTCGTAATATAAATGGAATACGTGAGTTAGGGCAGAATTTTAGACCTTAAATGTCGGGTCGCGTATTGTTTTGAAATTTTGATTAAGTTGGTAGTATGAAGGTTTTTGACAAAATACAATGTTTGTACCTAATAGTAATTGGGCAACAAACGAAGGTAAGTAGATGGAATAAAAGCTCGGAGACAAAAAAGCCATTAAGGGTTTCAGGAACGAACGTACTATATTCCACATTAGTTAGTTAGTTTTATTGGGCATTTTCCGCAAGTCGACATCCATTGTGCCTATTTTGCGTGAAATAGACGGGGTAGCACTACTCCAACCACCCCAGCTCCTCTACGAATCCTAGCAGTGTTTTCAGGTTGCTAAATACCTCTTTCAGTGTGTTTGGCGTACCTAGATACTTGTTCCTATATACTTCTACCTGTTTACACATTACTTCTTGACCTAACTTCTTGTTACTAACGTTTTAAAGATTCGGTGTAGAAAATAACTAACTATGATTTTATTTGCATAAGTATAGGTATGTCAGAATAGGTAATTTTTAAATTGTATGCTTAAACTTAGTATCAAATAAAAATGTATTGGTCCAAAAGGTAAAAATAAGCTATTCTGATATACAAATACATACTTTTTAAAAATTATAATTATGAGCTAAGCATACACATGAATTAAATTTCTTTTTTATTTATTTAGACATAAAATGATAAAACATAACCTTGAGGCATGCTACTCGTACATTCATAATAAGGGTTCCTTCTATACATTTTTAGATACGCAACTCTAAAAAAAATGTAGGTACATAATTTACTTGTAGATGTGCAAAAATGTCCCACTAATATTATGAATTTCTCACGAAAGACACGCGGGAAATGAGTCACTCACCATAATCATGAGATCAGTCTGCAGCGGCGACTGGGCCGATATATGCACATCTGCATCCGTCTGCGTCCATCGCAACACACTGCTGGCCGCAACCACCCGTCCCTCCCAACCGAACCGTTCCTCCTTTATATCTATCACGTTGCTTTCCAGGTCTATTATCTGAAGATTTTGCGGCACATTCGGGTCATATTTGAGGTAATTGTGCTGATGGTCTAGCTCGACCCGCTTCGAATGTTTGCGCAGCTCTAGAATGTGTTTGTCTCGCTTGCGTTCACGGATGGCTATCGAGAGAGGGACCGGTGTAGCGATATGGATGGAGAGATGATTCGCCTCGTGCGGGACCATAGTTATCCTTGTCCAGCCTGTAGAAATATTAGAATGATATACATAAATATCGATTTTTGTTTGAGCGACCAATTATCGCTTTAAAAAAAAACGAGGAACATATTTGACCAAGGACCGCGATTATTAGAGATAGAGGTTAAATAGTCAGAAGTCGCCTCATAATAAAAAAAATATATACTCGTGTCGTAAAGAAAGGCGATCTTATAATAATTTGTTTCCTAATTTTTTGTGAAAGTATTCAGAGTTTTGATAGTTAACCACCAGCCAGCAATGGTTTGTTCTACATAATAAAAACGACCCAGCTACGTTTTTTTATCATTTTTTCATTGAAAAACAAAAAAGTTATGTAACTTGACGTTATTGCCCTCGTAAAGGCAGACGACCAATCGATTGAGCACAGAAGCACGCCGGGTGTAAAACGGTTCCAGTTCAGGCCATTACCTTAATGTTTATCGTCGCCATAGAATATTACGCTCTCAAGTAGGTTTCAGTGTAAACGGGATGCTTTCAAGACGCCATAAATAGATAAAAAAAACACTAGAGGCCATTACAGTGCGATATTTCTCATTTTAGAGAAAAGTTACCTTTATACATATTACTTACAAGCCCTACTGCTATACTTACATAATTATACATATATTAACTGCCTAGCTTTTGCCCGCGGCACTTCGCTCGCGTTAGAAAGAAACAAAAAGTAGCCTATGCCACTCTCCATCCCTTCAACTATCTCCATTTAAAAAATCACGACAATTCATCGCTCCGTTTGCCGTGAAAGGCGGACAAACAAACAGACACACACACTTTCCCATTAAAATATTAGTATGAATTAATACTTGTATTAAATTTTCTCAACAAATATGTCTCCGGCCCAATTACTGTGAGCCTAAAAAAATTTTTGCATTTGAGCCAAAATGTATGAAAAGAGTCTTGAGATGAAACCGCTGATATATAAAATAGTACATTTCGTTATAAGTGCGAGAAGTATGTCGAACGACGTTTTTTAATACAGTTGCGAAAAAAACACTACTACAACGATTCCAAGACTATCCATTGTACTTCTACCCTTTCTGAAGCCAAATTGTGAGGAGGAAAGAAGGTTATTAGACTCGACAAACCACTCAAGTCTGTTTTTAATCAAATGTTCCAAGATTTTAAGAAGTACAGAAGACAAGGCGATAGGGCGATAAGAACAAGGGTCGAGAGGGTCTTTGTTTGGTTTAAGGATGGGAATTATTAGCTGTTGCTTCCAGAGTCGAGGGATTACGCCGTGAGTAAAAATAGAATTGATGAGGTCCAGAAAATATGATGTCAATTTTGGGGGAGCGTTCTTAATGAATGAGTAGGGGATACCGTCATGTCCTGGAGATGAATCCTTGACTCGGTTTAGGACCATATTTAGTTCCACCGAAGAAAATAACTCATCTAAAGACGCATGAGAGGATTTACAGTAATCCGCCCTAATTTCCGAATTGTTTGGAGCATATTGCGGAGCAAGGGAATCCATAAACGCTTCTGCCCATTCTAGAGACGGTGGATGGGAACGGGATGAAATTTGTTGACAGCCTCTAAATTTTCTTATGTTATTCCATAAAAAGCGAGCTGGAGTGGAGGGAGATAACGATGAGCAGAAGGACTTCCAACCCTCGCGTTTCTTTGAACGAAGAAGGAGTTTTGTTTCCGCAATGCATTTGTTAAGTTCAATGTATTTAGCCATGCAAATGTTGTTACGGTATTCTAATTCGCATTTCTTCCTTTTTTTAATTGCCAGTGTGCAATGCGGATCCCACCAAGGAGGGGAGCTAATTTTCCCTGAAGGAGGGTTCTTTACTGGGAGGACTAATTCTGCACATTGTAGTAAAATTTTAGAAAAAGCCTCGGCACAGTCGTTGATGTTTTCTGGGAAAATCGGAGGAAGAAGGGAGGCAGATTTATTTAATTCATTTTGAAATTCAGGCCAATCAGCATTAAGTAGATGAAATTTGAGGAGTGGAAGAGATGGAGTTTGGAATTGTTTAGACGGCACAAGTGATTTAATTAGAATAGGAAAATGATCGCTGCCAAAAGATGAATCAAGAGTTTCCCAGGAAAGAAGAGGTGTAAGACTGGAAGAACAGAGAGAAATATCAATCGCACTAGCTATCTGACCAGGGCGGGAGCGTCTCGTAGGAGAGCCAGAATTTAGGATACAGAGATTTAAATCATCAATTATTTTCAGAAGTTCGTTACCTAACACGGAGTCAGACTTGCTACTACCCCAAACTTGATGATGGCAGTTAAAGTCTCCTAGAACTATAAGGGGGGGAGGAAAGGATTTTAAAATGGAGGATAAATGGGAAAGAATTGTTATGGAAGGATTAGCTAAATAAACCGATACATAAGTACAGTTAGCAACACGAGCAGCCACCACATCAAAATCAGCAGGATGGGTAACATTAATTTTATTTGGTATAAGAGAGTTCCTAATTAGTAGAGCGCAACCAGCGTAACCATCAGGTCTGTCATCCCGAAAACATGAAAATCCAGGAACTCTGAAATGATGTTCTGGTTTTAACCATATTTCCGAAATCGCAAGAATGCTAAGATTACATTTATTGATTAGATAAATTAACTCCGACTTCTTATTTTTAATACTCCTACTATTCCATTGGAGAATAGTTTGGTCCATAATCAGGGGAAGAAACAAAAGAAGAAAAGAGAGAGGCAACGTGGGACATCATACTATTATTATTGGGGGCTGAAAATAAATTCGTTAAAACAGATAGCAGTTTTAGAATAGCAGCAAGCACTTTTTCTCCCTCTGAAGAGGAAAGGGGATTGTGAAGAGCTGTTCCATTAAAAGCTGATAACGGGTTATCATTCACCATAGCCCTATGGGCTTTCTGATCATAACCACTTCTACGAGGGGAGGAGAGCGGGCTCTGGAAAAAATCGTTTTTTTATAGGAAGAATTGTTGGTAGGAGAAGCTAGGATGTTGGCATAAGACTTGCCTCTCATAGGATGAAGTTTGTCAGCTTCTAAATATGAAATATTTGTCTCCGCCATCGTTTTTTTAATATTGCATTGCCTTACGTATTCCGGGCAAGATTTACTTGAAGCAAGGTGATTAGCTTCTCCTTTACAATTAATACATTTAGCATCCTCAATTTGACAAGTCTCACCAAGGTGGTCTCCGCTGCAACGGAAACAACGAGGAGACGACCGACATTTTTCTTTAGTATGGCCAAACCTGCAGCATCTGAAACACTGGGTGGTGGGAAATGTATAGAACTCCACCTTTAAAGAATTATAACATACAAATATCCTGGGGGGAAGAATTTGACCATCAAAGGTGATAACTACTGTCTCAGAGGGGACCCAATTAAAAGTACCGTCTTGATAATTCGTTTTTTTGTAGTTCAGTCTACGAGATTTCAACACTCGACCGCATCCCTCCGGAACCTTCACGAAATTGATGATAAACAATCCGAACTCCCAATATTCGCATTGACATTATAGACGTACCTATCTATGAAGCTTTTAAACTTGCGTTCATATTTTCGATTTTGCTATCCATCCAACACAATTTATTTATTTTCTTGTGTGCCATAAATATATAAACATTTACGATTTGACACGATTGTTATTATATACCTACATTTTAATTCAATCAACCATTTATGCCTCGAAGTATTGCAAATAACATAAAATAATTATGACAAATCGCGTAACATATTAAGGTTTTTGAACGTGCTTGCATTAAGTTAATAAAATTGGTAAGACGCCATTACTTTAAATGACAGACGACGCGTTTCGTTCCATTTCACGTTCTGTTTACACGACTCAATATGAGCCACTTTTTCAAAGTATAAACCATTTTTATAAATTATGTTTAGGTTGACTAAAAATAAACAATAAAATAAATATCAATGTTTTAAACATTAATCACTTAATAGTATGTTTATAGTTTTATTCCGTCTTAGTAAAATATACTAATATTAAAACAGCTCGGTATGTAGTCGTAAAATGGAACGCATACTTTTTACGCACTAGTGCGTACAATACAACTTCTCGCACGCTAAACAGCCAAAAAACGGGCACTTTTTGAGCAACTGTACTAAAAATGTATTTATTCTCAAAATATTTAAGCTTAATAACCTGTAAGATACTTTTTATAGAATAAGAAAAAAGAAACTATCGTAAAATCTGCTTGCACAGGTAAATAAAGGACTTCGTGATATTAGAAGTTGCCATGGGGACTGCTCATAGAAGCGATAGCCACAAGGGCCGAAGGGTGGCCACGTTTCATCACCTAATTAGAACAACAGCCTAACGAGATAACAGACCACGAGTTAGCTCCGAAAATTGTGACATATTCATGGTAAATGTACCAACTACATTGTCGTTTAAGCACAGGAACGCTCTAACAGGTAATTCGTATAAATATACGAGCAAATTTCGCGAGTATGCGACAACGACAATGTGGGTACCTTTACCGTGAAAATACGAAACTATTCGTAGAATCAACCAACTCCATAATCTCCATATCCGAGCTTTCGGCCGATGCGTGACCGCAGTGGATAATATTATGCGTAACTTTCCTTCTTATTTCAATATTATGTATATCCGACTAATTAGATTACTGGTAAAAGTTACATCCTTCAACTCGTTTGCATGATGGTCACTTTTGATGAATAAGTGTAGACACATATATTGACCCAATAATAAAAAAAAATCTGTTAAAAAGTTTCCTTGCTCGAAATCGTTGATTAATTTTCGGGGTCGTATCTCCGACTACTATCCAGCGAGCGTCCGAACGTAATTACTTAGCTGTAAAGGTTGGCATGCCGGGATCAGCCGTCTTTGTGAAAATTAAATCGTGAAAGTCCTTTTATTACCTCCATTATTTGCTCTTTGGCGGAAAACAATGTAATAGTTTCGTGTTTAATGGTCCATGTCAAAATTTGTTAGGTTCGACAAATTGAGCACTTTTGGTTTTTAATAGACAAACGTTTTTAATTTTTGCCAGAAGGTTATTATAGATCAAGAGCCCAGGCCCGCCAGACCTTCCTCAAATTCTCAAGGATGAAACTTTGGGACAATGTAGAGTTCACATCTGCGTTTAATGTGTGCATATTTTCTAGTTCGGCCCATCGGCCAATTTTTTGCTATCAAGTGATGAAGGTGAAAAAAAAAAGTGCTTACTTTCCTTAAATTCTCAAGGCTGATTTTTATATATGTTTTGAGCACGTTGTTAGAAATTGGTTATCATCAATGCCAGACCGTTTCCGCCGGCCATAACTTTTACCAGACGCGACAAAGTTGGCAAAAAACGACCCTAACTTACCTCATTTTCTCAAGCCTGATTTTGATATATGATACGCAGGGACCTATAACTAGACCGTTTGTAAGCAGCCAGACCAATCGGATGGACCCAACCATCCGCCAGACCGACTTAAAGTTTCGATATGAGCATTAGTAGAATTGAAATATTCCGGGTCTATAAAAGCTAAAAACTTGAATTTTCTACATTAAGCTACTTGTATATTGTATACTTGACGTAATAAGCGACTTTCAAAAATTTTACTTCTAAGGAAATAAAAAAATGAAAGTTTATATGTGGTGCAAGATTAATTTTAAGCTATGAATTTTATTTACACTGCGTAAGTACATGTGTATTTTATTATAAATATAACTTTTACCAGACGCGACAAAGTTGGCAAAAAACGACTCTAACTTACCTCATTTTCTCAAGCCTGATTTTGATATATGATACGCAGGGACCTGTAACTAGACCGTTTGTAAGCAGCCAGACCAATCGGATGGACCCAACCATCCGCCAGACCGACTTAAAGTTTCGATATGAGCATTAGTAGAATTGAAATATTCCGGGTCTATAAAAGCTAAAAACTTGAATTTTCTACATTAAGCTACGTGTATATTGTATACTTGACGTAATAAGCGACTTTCAAAAATTTTACTTCTGAGGAAATAAAAAAATTAAAGTTTCTATGTGGTGCAAGATTAATTTTAAGCTATGAATTTTATTTACACTGCGTAAGTACATGTGTATTTTATTATAAATATAACTTTTACCAGGCGCGACAAAGTTGGCAAAAAACGACTCTAACTTACCTCATTTTCTCAAGCCTGATTTTGATATATGATACGCAGGGACCTGTAAATAGACCATTTGTAAGCAGCCAGACCAATCGGATGGACCCAACCATACGCCAGACCGACTTAAAGTTTCGATATGAGCATTAGTAAAATTGAAATATTCCGGGTCTATAAAAGCTATGTAAAATCTTCGCTGGTCTCAGGTCTTCGTAGTGGTGGTAGAAATAATAAGCGGACTGTAGTTTGGTGCTGGTTTTAATCCGAATTGTGGAAGACAAAGAAAGTGGTACAGTGAATGTCGTTGGAGGCGGAATAACCGTAAGTTTTTTAAAAAGCTCTCAAAGCTGTCAAATTTGAACTTATCACATTGCCATTTGTAAAGTTAGATTTAACTAGAGATTTGAAATATTATTATAATTATACAATTCAATGAATATTTTATTTAAAAAATAGTCAAGTAGTATGTGAATGAATTAAAACATTACCAATAACATGAAATTAAAAATTGAATAAATTAATACTGAAGATTTATAAAATGCATAATGTCGACTCGAACAATACTGAATATTTTAGTCAAAGAATATACAAATTGAAATGTCAACAGATACATGATTATTAATTAAAATTAAATTGAATTATTATTATTAAATTGATAAAAATTGGAAAAATTGATTTTAATTATAGAAAATAAATGCCTTAACCTAAACGAAGAAAGGATCAAAAACCAGGGTGGTTTTTGAACGGTTTCGTAACATGCTCCCGCCTTGAAGTCTGTGACTTCAACTGTATGCCGAGGGGGAGGGTAGATGATGGTGCAGGCCGTGAGATACCGTCGCTGCCATGGATGCCTTCCAAGTTGTCCTGCAGATGAGTGCCACGAACTGGTGATGTCTTGGAGGCTGCAATCTGTGCATGTGGAACGAAATGTGTGGATCGCCCATCAGGAAGTGGAAAGAGAGGAAAGGACTTTAGGGACTGAAATTAAATTGGATTGAACTGCCCTAAGTTGGATCAGTAGGTATATGTGCATTGTGCAATGTACCTATATGTATGTGCATAAAATGTGTGAAAAATGTGTAAATGAATAGGTGAATCCTCTAGCGCTTCACGCTCTCTTGTTAAGTTACACAACAAGAGCTGTACCGTTTCGTTATTCAAAAGAGGCCCTGCATGTAAGAACGTGAGGCGGTAATATTTGAATATCATGATGTATAATTGATGACACATGAAACTGAGCAACTCCGGACTTGCAAGAATATGATTATGGATGGAGTTGATCGGTGCTCCCGCCACACGATTGGGATTGCATACGTGAATTATATAGCCATCTGGCGGCGGTTCATACAACTCGACGGATTGCTCGTCAGGATCAGCTTTTGAACACTGACATTGTATCGTACAACTGTCTCTCGGAACATTTGAATCTAATTCCCTAACCATAAACTGAATATTTGTATTTGAGGGAGTTTTATGTGCGGATATGGATACTTGTGTGTTTATCGTGCTATCTAACATATTTTTGATAGCCTGAGCGGACACTTTCACTGTTGAATTAAGCTTTGAATACTTATGAATTAGTACTTTCGCTAGCGACATGCTAGCGAAGTAAATGTCTTCGAATAGTGCCCGCTCATCTTCTATACACTCTTCGCTTGTGCATTCTGACAATATGCCTATGTCTAGCAGCAAAGTCTCGAAATCATTGTACAAAGGCCCTATTCTGTCAAATCGCAGCTGCAGCTCTGCAAGCTGTAACTCGTTTACTTGCGGTTTAGCAGCAAGTTGCGACACAAAATTGTGAAAAGCAGTAAGCTTGCCTTTAATAAGTCCAAGCTTGTAATTAAGTTTATGTAAATCATGTTCCGATGACATTGTGACATAATAGATAAATAATGAGCCTATAAATATTGATACAAATTATGACCTTAAATAAAAACTTTGCTCTTAAAAAATCTCCAGGCGCTAAAACTATTTGCTATGCGAATCAGGTATGCACTTGTATTACGTAATCTTGTTTACGACTTATTTGCACTGCAGTTAGTTATCAAGATTGTTTTAAGAACGTGTTTGCCTATTGTTTTTGAAGTTTTTAATTGAAATTAGCGTAATAAAGTTACAAAATTATTGAATTATTGTTATCGTATTGTATAGGAATTATGTGAAAGTGATAGTTAATATTAAAATCTTATGTATTACTGTGAACTGGGTCAAGAGGTTATACCTACTAAAATGAATATCTCTAGTGAATAATCCTATCGAAATGTCTACTGGCTTCTAATCCAAATGATGGCAATGAATTAACTTTCTGCACTAAATGGGAAAGCAATGAATTAGGTATTTGAGTAGGTATGATTGAATACTAATGAATAATACCTAATGAATTGTGCAGCTACACAGAAAAGGAAGAAACAAAGGAATGTGGATAAAAAAAGAAAGGAATGGAACGATCTCACTTTGTTCGTTTTCCCTCCTGTGCTGGCTGCTGCTTGGTTTTGAATGCTGGCTCCCGCTGATCTCCACTGAATACTCCTGGACTGGTCTAGTTGGCGCTGAATTGGCTGGATCCCGCGACTGACTGCTGGTCACGGATGGATGCCCACTGCAATGGGATGCTGCGTGTGCTCGTCGCGACTTTCACCCGTCCTGGATCCTGGCTGATGGGATGGGACGCGATGAGTGGAAGCCCTGGAACCTGCACGCAGCTGAATACGCCCTGCGCCAACCTGGTCGACCCACGGCTTCGATGATGAAGACCCGTTGCATAGGTGGAGCCTGACTCGGTGCCACAGTCCTGTCCTCTCACAATCCAGAGGCTTCGTAAGGACCATGTAAAATCCAAGTTACATGGATATGGATTACAAATTGTATAAATATGAATAATTGTGGAAAGAACAAAGAAAGTGACACTGTGAATTGTCGTTGTGGAGCTGAATAACCGTAAGTTTTTTAAAAAGCTCTCAAAGCTGTCAAATTTGAACTTATCACATTGCCATTTGTAAAGTTAGATTTAACTAGAGATTTGAAATATTATTATAATTATACAATTCAATGAATATTTTATTTAAAAAATAGTCAAGTAGTATGTGAATGAATTAAAACATTACCAATAACATGAAATTAAAAATTGAATAAATTAATACTGAAGATTTATAAAATGCATAATGTCGACTCGAACAATACTGAATATTTTAGTCAAAGAATATACAAATTGAAATGTCAACAGATACATGATTATTAATTAAAATTAAATTGAATTATTATTATTAAATTGATAAAAATTGGAAAAATTGATTTTAATTATAGAAAATAAATGCCTTAACCTAAACGAAGAAAGGATCAAAAACCAGGGTGGTTTTTGAACGGTTTCGTAACAGCTAAGAACTTGAATTTTCTACATTAAGTTACGTGTATATTGTATACTTGACGTAATAAGCGACTTTCAAAAATTTTACTTCTAAGGAAATAAAAAAATGAAAGTTTATATGTGGTGCAAGATTAATTTTAAGCTATGAAGCTATTTCAATTCTACTAATGCTCATATCGAAACTTTAAGTCGGTCTGGCGGATGGTTGGGTCCATCCGATTGGTCTGGCTGCTTACAAACGGTCTAGTTACAGGTCCCTGCGTATCATATATCAAAATCAGGCTTGAGAAAATGAGGTAAGTTAGAGTCGTTTTTTGCCAAATTTGTCGCGTCTGGTAAAAGTTATGGCCGGCGGAATCGGTCTGGCATTGATGATAACCAATTTCTAACAACGTGCTCTAACACATATATAAAAATCAGCCTTGAGAATTAAAGGAAAGTAAGCACTTTTTTTTTTCACCTTCATCACTTGATAGCAAAAAATTGGCCGATGGGCCGAACTAGAAAATATGCACACATTAACCGCCGATATGAACTCTACATTGTCCCAAAGTTTCATCCTTGAGAATTTGAGGAAGATGTGGCGGGCCTGGGCTCTGGGTCTAATAATAGGCTACTTGCCTCCTAGTCAAATCAGCTTCTTTTTAAGAACTTTTAAAACGAATTTGAACGACTTGTTAATATGGAATTTATATTAAATCGAATTGAGTGACGTCACGGTCAACTCAGTTACTTGATATATTTCTACTTGAATTATTAAATATAAATTTGATCAAAAATAACTTCTGTCCGTGTTTTTTCTTATAATTATCTGATGCTTTATTTCGTGGATGGTATAAAATATTTTATTTTAACTACGGTCAAGTTCCCTATTGCCATTGCCTTGTTTGATTTTACAGTCAACAGATTATGTTATTATTTTAAGAATCGCTTGCATTAAAATACCGACGTACGCAATTGAAACTTATTCGAACCGAATAGATAAAGTAAGGGTAAAAAGATCTGTAACGAATTAACTGATATTTTATCTATATTCAAAAATAGGCTGTATCGAGTAAAATACTTATCTTGAGGTGACATTCACAGCGCCGAAGTGGATTTTTTAGTCATCTAATATTAGCAGCTTTTTCACCCTGGATTTTTGTACATTTCCAATTTAATGCTTACTTTCGAAGTTGTTATTCTATTTTCAGAATATCGCAATGGGATCAATAAGATACTATTGCAATATTCAAGATGATCATGAAGTAATAGAAATAAAACTATGGAAACGGATTATATCGCGTATAATGAATTTACAATTTCATCCCGACGTTTCGATTCGAACACTTTACAGCATTCGTGGTCAACGGGTGACCCGTTTTCATAATTCCGATCCGTTTCCATAGTTTTATTTCATGAGTAACTATCGAGAATCCAATTTCATAGTTTTATTTCATGACTCATGAGTAACTATCGCGGTAACCGAAGACAATTATCATGAAGTAATCCATACTTACTAATATTATAAATGGGAATGTGTGTTTGTCTGTGAATTTGTCCGTCTTTCACGGCAAAAGGGAGCGACGAATTGACGTGATTTTTTAAGTGGAGATAGTTGAAGGGATGGAGAGTGACATAGGCTACTTTTTGTCTCATTCTAACGCGAGCGAAGCCGCGGGAAAAAGCTAGTAGATTATATACTGAGGCGGAGCCGAGGTCAACAAACATGTGATCTGAGGCTTTTTTATTTACTGGCCAAGGTGTGTGTATTTTTCCACTTAGTTGACGGAGCCGGGAAGCGGTAACTTTGTTTAGCGCAGCGGCCTGATTTAACGCTTTCAGGCTCCGTAGCCGAATGGCATTTCTCCGACGCCAAACGAAAGCGATACGCCGCTGGCTCTGTCGCGCCAATACGCAAGCGCGATAGAGATAGATATCTACTAGCGCTTCGTTTCGTGAGCGTTTCGTGAGCGATTGTGCCATTCGGCTAGCCACCCTGGTCGGAGGACCGATGTTTTTACAGTTAGCGCTGGTAGCTTAGCGGTAACTACAAGCGACTTTCGCTTCGGAGGTCGCGGGTTCGAACCCCGGCTCGCACCAATGAGTTTTTCGGAATATATGTGCGAAATATCATTTGATATTTGCCAGTCGCTTTTCGGTGAAGGAAAACATCGTGAGGAAACCGGACTAATTCCAATAAGGTCTAGTTTACCCTTCGAGTTGGAAGGTCGAGGTGCTTTTGTAAAAACTAGTGCCTACGCCAAATCTTGGGATTGGCTTCAAATAATCTTGGGATTAGTTATTATTATGTCGTATGGCTTTATTCCTGTTAAAATTTAAATTATTATACATGCATTAAAGTAAAATTACAATTTAACAAAATTTGTTAAATTGGGATTAGTTGTCACAGCGGACCCCAGGCTCCCATGAGCCGTGGTAAATGCCGGGACAACGGATAACACGGAGATAATACGGGATAACAAGGAGGATCATGATGTTTTTACACTTACCTTTGGCCAGTTGTCTATGGTAAAGATGCGTGTTGTTGCTGCAGTAGCCGTCAGGACACCAGTTACAGGACGAGTCCGATGGGTTGCATTGCCCTTTTACACAAGCACCCTGAAAAAATCGAAATTATGAATTTTGTCTCTCTAGTTTTTGATATTACATGTGCCTTGATTGTAATACAAGTATTTGACTTTTGCATGATAAAGGGTGTAATTTTTTATGGACTTAATGGCGTCGCCACCACGCTCGTTCTGTTCTGCCCCAGGCGGTATAGCCGAATGGCAATCATCGATGACAGACGCCGAGAGAAATGTAGTCTGGCTTTGTCGCGCCAATACGCAGGAGCGATAACAATAGATAGTTACGAAACAGATATTATCGTGAGCGCTTGTGCATTCAGCTAAGCCGGATAGCAATATGATGTACCTGGTAGCAGAGATCGTAGGGTCGGTCGTAGCTGCAAGGCGTGGCGTCTGGCAGAGAACCATAGCTCGAGGGTTCTCCTCCCGTGTAGTCCACACACCACATCTCGCATTGTTGGGATTCTATGCACAAACAAGACACGTATAAATGGTTATACCGGGTGCCCGGTAATTAATGGACAACCTTTTAACCACCAAGAGGGCACCTTATACTGATCCAGAAAATCGATATCAAGGTTTAGTAAAAGTCGCCTGGCTTTCGAGATTTTCACATTTTTTTTAATTTTAGGTAGTATTAAAATTTTAAAAAGTGTGAAAATCTCGAAAACCAGGCGACTTTTACTAGTACAGAATTAAGTTATATGTATAACTTAATTCTGTACGTAAAGTTCACGAGGTGAATGCCCACAGAATTAGATTTAGATAGAAGAAACGAGTTCATTTATTTGTATGGCGGCCGAGCGTGTCAGATTTTGTACTGAAGTTGTTACTTGCCTGTGATTTTAAATATGTCTCAGGCCCTTGAGTGTTGATAAGTTTTATGTTGTTGCAATTAAATATCATGTAACAAGGCATTTTTAATGTTTTTGTTGACTTCAACTTACAAAAATTGACGCCCGAAAGCTGCAAGCTGCGATTAAAGACGGACAACTCAGTGGATTTCACTGAGTTCATTTGACACGCTAAGTAGATACGTTTGCTTGATCTATGGTTTATGCCTAATAATTTCCCAATGAAGAATTTGCCACAAAACAAGTCGGCTTCGCATGGGAGCCTGTTTACTTACACATTTTTCAGATTTCAGTGCAATTCATACATAACTGACGGATGCATTGTCAAAAGCGGTAAGCAGATCACATGCAACATCTCAAGTGTTAGTTCTTAATAATTAACCCTTAACCCTTCGTCTGTGTCTGTCAAAAAATTGTCATAAAACAATTAACTTCGATATATTATTTTAAAGTCCAACGCCTTATGTTAGGATCCTTATCAAACACAGACGAAGGGTTAAGGAATTAAAAGGAAACATGTATCGTGACAGATTGCTAGCCCATCCCATCCCACCGTCAACTACTATTACGACATAATTGCTACTTAAGGCTACTTTTAGCTCGTATTAATCACAAATCAATGTATAAAATGTCTGTTGAATGTTTATTTTTTGTCATGGGTGTTTACTAAACTTGCATAAGGTACAGTGAGGCAAATCTCGACTGGGGGGCAATTGTAACTAGTCCACTTTTTCCATTATTACACTATGATGTTGAGTTCTACATGTATTCACTGAACACGCCTACCATATTTAACCGGTGGACACTCTATTTAATAACGCAAATATTGTAAAACATGGAAGAAATGGAGCAATTACATTTGTCCCCCAGTCGAGATTTGCCCCACTGACCTTATACTGAACTTTTAAATTTGTCCAAATAAAATTACAACTTAATTACGCGAAAGGGATAATCGCGCATGGTTGGTTGTTATCGGGCCCCAAAATGTGTTTAAAACGCCATTATCATTGTTTGTTTCACATAATTAAAATGATTACAGAGCTTAAATAAAGCTCTATTGTTCGTTGTTTGGATTCAAAATAACAGGGCTGGACCTTTGTGTGGCAAATGAATCACCAAAGTCGGAATGCCTGTACTTTTTTTTAATTTTTTGCAGAAAATTATAGGTTTAGGATTTTTCAACATTGATTGGCGACAAAATTTCTTCATGTTTGTGTAAATGAATGAGCTGTCTACTAGTAACTAGTGTGCGTAGCCTAATGCACAAACGCTCACGAAACGAAACGCTCGTAGATATCTCTATCGCTCTTGCGTATTGGCGCGACAGAGCCTTTCGCGGCGTTTCGTTTTCGTTTCGCGTCGTAGAAATGCCATTCGGCTACGGGGCCAGGTCAAGAGCCAAGAGCTGAACAAATGAGTGAATGAAAATATGCATGTGTGTGACAAATTAACCAATATACTCGTAATAGAAGCTCTTGACAGTTACGACACTACGACTGTTATGTATACTGAATGAGATATGTCACTAACACAGTCAAATCCCCTAAGATATTTAGCTACCTACCTAAAGTATAAATAAATAGATAAATAGAGGCGCCATCTGTCATAATCTTTGGTTGACTGATAGAGTAAAAGTACTGTGTAGGTCTAAATACGGTGTGGCATGAACAAGAGATTTTCTTAAGTGGAATTGGTCTTTAGACCCCAGTGGAGCAACCAATATTTTTAACCGACTTCAAAAAAGGAGGAGGTTCTCAATTCGACTGAATGTTTTTTTTTTGTATGTATGTTATTCGATATCTACGAGAATCATGGACCGATTTTCAAATTTTTTTTTTCATTCGATCAGGTATAACCCCGAGATGGTCCCATTGGCACCAAGTCGGGGTCTGATGATGGGATCTTGGAGAAATCGAGGGAACTGCTCAAATGTTATAGGCACATGTAATGTTTTTAGTGTATTTTTCAAAGGTACACCAGTATTTACGCCTGATGGTGATAACTTTATGTGGCTGAGCTGATGATGGAAGGTCAACTCCTCAATGGTTAGGAGTTAAAGGATAATTCTTTCACTACTGTACATATATTCGGACTGATACATAGAATATCAATAGGAACCACTAAAAATCAACAAATAAATAAACTTTTTAACAAAAAATAAAACCGCCTTAAAAAATAAGCGCGTTACAAAACACGGAGAAACTAAAAAGCAAAAAATAATAAACCTTTGAATTCAGATTTCTTATCGGATTGCAATAATCTAAACATCCAAATCATAAATAAATCAATTATTTTTGGAGTCGGTGCCAGCCTGCGTATGGTTGGGTGGAGCAAACAGGAATAGCAAGGCGATGAACAGGTCTGGTACCGACTACAAAAGTAATTGATTTGGATGTTTAGATTATTGCAATCCGATAAGAAATCTGAATTCAAAGGTTTATTATTTTTTGCTTTTTAGTTTCTCCGTGTTTTGTAACGCGCTTATTTTTTAATTTACATTCTGAGGGGGAGTCTGGAAATGGGGGCTTGGGCGGGGACTTCCTTCCTAAACTTAGTACAAATATTTAAGTGTAGGCCATACCGTCCGGGTGTATGTGAGGTATGAGTGAGCCGCGGCGGCGCCGGCACCAGTCTGACCGCGCATCACGAACAGCTGCGCACGCGCTGCCTGCCCAGCACGTCGCCACCTGCGACGCGCCGCCCTCGCACGCGCTGTCTGACACCTCCCTAAAATCATACCTTGTTTAGATAAGGTAAAGTGAAAGCTTAGAATCCAACAAGACAAGTCCAGCAAGAACCTACACTTAGCTCACTAGATAACCGCCATGTGGGATTTTGATTTGACGATCATTTTCCCGATAGGCATTTCAGTGAACGGTTTGATAGTGAAAAGTCTCGCCAAAATGGTCTCACCGGAAGATCACTTTTTAGTCAAAGGTAATGTGCAATATAATAAAAATATCCTAAAAATAGCTCCCTACGCGTATAAACATTTTTGAAGTTAACAATATCAGTAGGTACCTATTTGAAAGCCTTTTCTATTCACTACAGAAACTACGCCCTTTGTCGTCTCAGCCCGGGTCTCTACTTACTCTCTGAAAACAGTCTTATTCTTGAATAAGTTTATACAGAAAAGAAATGTTTATTTCCAAAATGACTGTTCAATACACTGAATATAGTAGGATGTCTTTTTATTGTTATACAGTGTGTATTTCTTTTTCAGGTGGAACTAAAAGGATCTCTTTATTTCTATTTAAGGATTTCTTAGTGCCCTGAAGTAAGTTTAAATATCAATAGGTACTTTTTAAAGTAAATGCATTATTGCAATTACAATACAATCTCTTGAAATATAAGGTACAACACGAAATACCTAATAAATAAACCTCCAATGTTTATAAGCCTGGCTTAGACCTATTGCCGAAGCCAGCATTCGCCGTAAACACAATAATTCAAATTGATTTGGTTGGAAATTATCATAACGTGCATGAAATTCGTCTGGAAATCACAAAACATGAGTCAGCAGTTCTTAAAAAGTTTGTACAATAATTAAGGAAAAGTTAAATATGTTTTTTTATTCCTATTTTGTTACCAAGATTTTTTTGATGAAATAATTTCGATGAAGGTTCTCTATAGTATCTATATTTTCCTAATTATGACAATTATCCTGTATATATCTTACGAAAGTCGACTTATAGTACTAAATGTTGGTAACAAAATAGGATCAATTAAGATTTGCTGAGGTGGCTATGTACAAACTTTTTGAGAACTGCTGTAGTATTAAATTGTCGCATCTGAATACGGCTCTAGTATAAAACAATTTTCACAGAGATCGAAAAACTCAACGCACATTGACTGTAACTTTTCAACTTATTCTCGAAACAAATGCCAGTTTACAAAGAAAAGTTTTATTGGCTCGCGTCGTTATTGGCTTCATTCGTGAGAAGTTCTTGAAAGGACATTGGTAAACTGTTTTAATGACGCCATTATCTCATATTTTATTTAGTAAGTACGGTAAAATGATTGTCTATAGGCTACTAGACTCTTATTTAATTTGGCAGAATAAATGATTGCCTTCTGTAATACTTGACATAAGAAACTCAAATCCATAGGTACGACATACCCTTTGTACCAGCATCGCCGTGATCTGGTTCGCAGCCCGTAGCCACAGTCAGCGTTGCAAGCGCTCCACTCCCCCCACTCCTCCCAATGTGGTCGCTCAGGAAGCTCTTCAACTCTGTCCTCACTTCTGACCCCGTGTCCTGGCATTGGTTCACACACTCGGTCCACGCACCACTGTAACAATTTATTGTGAGATCACATTAGTATGTGATTATTATGGGTCGTAGTTGGAACCATATAGGTAATTATAGGTATAGGTAAGTAGAACCCCCATATCTAGCGTAATAGCGTAGCCAACTGTATTGAAAAGCCTGACCCCGCGTCGGTGCGACGTCTTTTTTCATTTAGTTGGCCGGACGCTACGCTCGCGAGTCGCTAGATGTGGGGTTTTCATAACTAGGTATCGTAATAAATTAATTTATACGTAGATTTTTCATGTAATTATTAATTAACGTTCATATTTCTGTTATAAACCCGAGCTAATCCAGCTGGATTCGGTCTTTTATATGTAGCTTATTGGATTGGTCATGACTCGTTGAAATGAGACGTTACAAATAAGAAGACATAAACAAGAAGGAGGTGCTACGAAATCGTCTTATCTCAGCATATTGCTGGCGACTTCCAGCGCTGATCTTCCGATCAGACCATCCGGTGAAACAATCACGACAGGTAACAAAAATGATAAAAAAACATACATTATAGAAAATTACAGAAGCATATAGAAGCAAGTTACATTATATAAAATCCTGTTGTACCTTTTTGGTACGGAACCCTAAAAACACAAATTATACTACATGCTTTTAAACCTAAAATTAATGATTACGATTCCATAATTGCGTAGCTCTGAAAATGGCAACTCTATAAATGTATTTACCCTATAAATGGTTTATTTATCTCTTAACACAACTTTTTTCTAAAAGATATCGCATTAGCGCGAGACCTTGTAGATAAGTACCTACATACAATATTTACAGCCGCACTAAAACTTTCTGTCGTAAATTTCTACCGGAATGTCCGCTCCCAACATATGGCTAAGTGTTTATTTCTGTTTTATCAGTTGAATAAAATTTAGCAATATTATTTGCTAGTTAGGGTACCTATAACATTTACATAAATGTAGCAGATAAAACGAGTTCAACTAAAGAAATAAACTATGTAACTGCTGCCCCTCTAGCACAACTTGCCTTGTCACACGCGAGTCCATACTTGAAGTCGCGCATGATGTATGGACTCGCGCGCGACAAGGCAAGTTGTGCTAAAGGGTCAGAGCAATGTTAAAATTGCTGGGAAAGGCATATAACATTAGAATGTGTCCTGATTTCTTTACTCTCAAATAAATTACGGAGTGTTTCAGTGATTTATTCAAGCATTTACAGGATTTACTAGGTAACTTTTAAATATCTGACGAGAACTGTTTCATTTCAAACCGTTTCGTTATTGGTTATACAAGGGGGCAAAGTTGTATTTTAACACCGAGTGTGGAATTGAAAAACGAGGAAGGGAAAGGAATCTATAGTTGAACCACGAGCGAAGCGAGTGGTTCGAGAATAGAATCCTGAACTTGCGAGTTTTTTAACACACGAGAAGTAAAATACATTTGCACCCGAGTGTAACACAAAACTTTTCCTCTCACTATAGCGAGGAAACTACAACGCAAAGATTGCGTTTATCACTGCTTCCAGTAGTTCCACAGGTGGCAAATCATCTTTATTACTAGATTCACCTACTGTTATCAACTTATCAACTTTACCCACTAGTGGATAAAATGAGTTTTTACCCGCTGGTATTAAAGGAAAACACCTGTTTCCGAGCTAGTGAGGGAAAAAGATATTTTTTTCGTATAAATTTGTACCTAAGTACGATCACACCTATGTACATACTGAGAGAGTACACAAGTATAAACCATATAAAAGTAGGAACATATTTACAGTAAGTATATTCTACGCAGGTCGCAAAATTTGAGACTCCCAATCAACGAATTGCGCTGGTAAAATAGTTTTCCCGAGCATCTGCATGAGAATAGGCAATATTTACGATGCTATGCTACGCCCGCGGCGAGGCGAGCGCTCGATTTGTAACAAATTAAATAAGCGCCGTAGTTTAGGCCATTTACACACGACGACTTTTGTGGAGATACAGGGACCGATTTTTATTTTCCATTTTGTCACTCGAATATCTGTGAGAACGGCAATAATAAATAAATAATAATAAATAAATATTATAAAACATCTATGATTCAGGAAAAAATATCTGTGTTCATCAATCAATCAATCAAATATATTTATTTCGTCATCACAGGTAACAGTTAGGTGACAATATGTTATATTATTTATATCAGCCATGATGAGCCGTGTAGGCGTACGAAATATAATTTGGCAATATATTTACAAAGCAGATCGAATAGTTATTTGTTGAATAGTCAAATTAACTGCTTTAAAATTGATAAAAGTAGGGGTAAAGTTGTATTTTAACGTCGAGTGTGGAATTGAAAAACGAGCAAGTGAAAGGATTCTATAGTTGAACCACGTATAACAAATAACTATTGTTATACAAGGGGGTAAAGTTGTATTTTAAGCGAATTGAAAAACGAGCAAGTGAAAGGATTCTATAGTTCGAGCGAATAGAATCCTGAACTTGCGAGTTTCTTAACACACGAGAAGTAAAATACATTTGCACCCGAGTGTAAGACAAAACTTTTCCCCTCACTATAGCGAGGAAACTACAACGCAAAAAATGCGTTTATCACTCTGCTTCCTGTAGTTCCACAGGTGGTAAATCATCTTTATTACTAGATTCACCTACTTTTATCAATTTTCAAGCAGTTCATTTGACTTTATTCAAGGTCAAATTACTCTACCCCCTAGTGGATAAAATGCGTTTTTACCCACTGGTATTAAAGGACAAAACACGTGTTTCCGAGCTAGTGAGGGGAAAATACATTTACATAATATTTACATTAAATAATTTATATTCAAAGTACACATGCAATGTCAGGGAAAAATCAGAAAAAATATGGTAGGTATTTATGTCAAATCACACAAATATCACACAAATAAATATTATTATCTTTGATAGAAATTAGGAATCTAGCGGCAATAACTAATCGTTTTCAATCCGAAGAATAACGACTATCAGTTAATTTGTGAGCAACTATGAACTAACCTGCAATAAACGTGTTAAATAAAATCGCGGCCTTCGAACATGTTATTATGCAAGTTAGTAAGTACGTGCTCAAATTAACAAAAAAAATGATTATTTTGACATTTCTGACCGCCAACATTAAACATTAATCAATATTCAAAGTTATTCATGATATCACATACTTTGAGGTTGTTTCATTCGCTAGTATTGATGCTGGCTGTACCTACATAGCTACTCAGCCGTCGAACAGCGATCGGATCGCGGAGCATTCGCGCCAACATTCCTCGTATCGTACGAGGCGCGCGTGTGTCGGCATAAAACCGTCAACGTGAAAAGCTCACGAATATTTTACACATGCACATTTTAGCTGGGTGTCGCTGATAACACATGTTTTATCTATGCACGGCAGGTTGTAGCAGTAAATAGGAGTAGACAATTTTGATGTAGCGATGTTTTTGTTAATAGAGAGCGAGTTAATACACTGTGTACTTTTTAATTTTAAGTCGTTAATATGTTTATGATCAACCACAGTGGAAACTTAATTGATCAATTGTTTCTGATTTTTGTGGGAAAGTTTGTCTAAAATGTAACTTGGAAATCATATATTAGGTAATTTACACATTACATTTTTTACGTGTTATATTTTTCTAAAAATCGTTATGTACAGCTCTCATATTAATATTCAAACACGTTTATCTAAACTACCTAGGTTCATAAAATGTTGAATCATTGGATTTTTACTTTGAGGATTTCTTAATTCGAGAGGACAGGTGCCGTAGCCGCATGGCATTTCTGCGACACGAAACGAAACGAAACGCCGCGAAAGGTATAGTCTGGTTCTGTCGCGCTAATACGCAAGAGCGATAGAGATAGATATCTACGAGCGTTTCGTTTCGTTAGCGTTTTGTGAGCGTTTGTGCCATTCGGCTACGTACCCAAGTAAACTTGGATGACTTTCTAAATTTATACAAACTAAATAAGTTGTTTTGTTTGCTTCTCAAGTTGAAAGTAAACCTTTTATCCATCGGTTACTCCAAACTTCGGAACATTATTGGCTTGGCTTAAACTCTTCGGAGCTGACGAGAGGTCGAATGTTCCGTAAGCTTTAACAATAAGAGTAGCGTTTCAACGCCCTTTGCACAAAGGAGCTGGCCATAAAGAGAAGGGCTCGCAAAGTTTTCTAATACCCAAAGTACTCTAAGGGAAGATGGTAAAGTGCCTAATGATTAAAATGTCAACTTCGTCGCTTTGATAAGATCTTTCAAACTTTATTTAACGAATTTACGGATTAAAAAAAAAGTCTTTGTTTCACAGCCGGTATTGCACCGAGCTTGTATCGGTTTTAGCTCAGTTAAATTGAAATGTTTCACGTTGAAACGGATGCGGGGCTTTGCAATGGCCATTTTATACCGGACCAGCTCGGATATCAGCCTGCAGCTAATAACACAATACACTGCTCGTTCAATCAGTTTGCCAGTTCAATTTGACAGGTAGTTTTTAACTTCCGTATTCAAGATAATTCTTTCTGTATTCGCGTTTCAATGTAATGCTGCCAAACATTAGTATGATTGACATGTACAGTAGCGGAAAATAATTTATTATATTTTTTAGTACCTACACATTTGCATACTTATTTCATAAATTAAAAAAAAAACGGCTATTGCGATGTCGATGAAATCAAGCGTATGAAAAAGATGATTTGGCAACTTAAGGTTCATTTTTAGAACAAATCGTATGCCTGAGTTATGCAGGGTAGCCCTTTGGGCCTCAAATAATAGAATAACGATGTGGTTTCATTTTTATACCAACGACTTCTGAAATTGAAAAAACAATCCATCTACATTATATTATTAGTAGGATTCGATATTTTGTGTTCTTATAATAAGAAATTCAATATTAGTAACATACACAATTGGTGTGTGTAGTCTCTAATCCGCAAAGGCTCTCGTGGATGTCCACGGGCCACATGCAGTGAGTCCTAAGACTCGTAAGTATTCAAATACATATTTGTAATAATCATACAATAGTAGTTTAGTTGATATAAAGTCTAATTTTAAGAATTTTCGACTTATTGTTTTCGATATATAGTCACTTTGATAGATTTCTTTCCGCTACTGTATGTACCAGAAACTTGAATTGGGTAGAACTTTGAGCTTTCTGCATGAATGTGTGCGCGCACAGATCCGCCGACACGGTTCCTGTGACATGTTTTACGTCGCTGGTTACCTAGCCGGACTAGCAGCGCGTGCCGTCGGCACTCGTTGGGGTGAGCACGGTGCGACACAACCGCCGACACGGTCTTGACATCATCCACGTCGCTGGTTACCTGGCGGGTCCGCAG
This sequence comes from Leguminivora glycinivorella, assembly GCF_023078275.1. Taxonomy (NCBI): domain Eukaryota; kingdom Metazoa; phylum Arthropoda; class Insecta; order Lepidoptera; family Tortricidae; genus Leguminivora; species Leguminivora glycinivorella. The sequence continues at coordinate 15,316,580 of NC_062973.1, read as the reverse complement.
GCCGTCGCTTTGAACGGCACACGTTGGGCTGAGAATGTGCGTATACAGCCACCGAATTGTTCCTATAGTTTGTTATATTTTAGTTTCGAAACCGAAATCCGATGAAATTGTAATACGAAGAACCATGAACAATTCCAGCCGCCGACCCGGTCTGATATGTTCCACGTCACTGGTTACTGACTAGGTACTAACACCACACCGATAGTTACCTGGCCGGGTCCGCAAGGAGTGCCGTCGAGCGGCGCGCCGCGTTTTGAGCGGCACACGTTGGGCTGGACACGGTGTGCGCACCACAGCCGCCGACATGCCGACCGCACCTTCACTGATTTGCACACCGAAAATCTATGGACAAATTGTAAATATGTACAAACTTTGCACTATTGTGCTTTTATGAATTTCACATAGCTACAAAACATCTGCTGGCTTAGTCTTAGCTTCTACTTTGTATTGTCTCGATATTTTGCCATGGCTCACGATCATCCTGATTCTTGAGATTTTTCCTATTAATATCAATTTCCTGAAATTTACTTACTATAGTTTTTACTTTTAAGCTTTGTGGCCTATAGGTATATCTTATGGAGGAAGTCAGTCACTCAAAATTCTTGTTAGTGAAAATGAAAACGTATTCTTATTTTTCCGAAGCTTGCTGTTATAACTTCTTACACTTTGTTTTTTTTTGCTCGATGTCGACAGAGCAAATGTTAAAGTTGAAAAGTATATTTTACCGTTCTTAAAGCCGGGCCAAAGGTTTGGTTTTGGACAGCGAATAAAGAGCTCACTCCGGCAACAAAGAGGGCATCGTGAAAGAGTGAGCGTTGGCTCTGCCCCTTTGTACGGTACTTTTTCATTTCAATTTGTAAGAGAACTGTATATTTAATGTACCGATCTGATCTGTTTGACTTTCAGTATTAGCCTCCCGATTCTCCCGAAAGGTAGGAACTCTGCCATATAAATTGTGAAAGGAATGTGTTTTTCAGGGCAACTTGTGCAATAAATTGGGGAGACAATAAAGGATATAAACCATGTCAAATGCACGTGGAAATAAAAGGTAATGTTTGAAAATTGTTGGTCGTATTTTTGTGGATATAAGAGAAATGAGTTTTTAAACAAACGTTGAATTTCCTTTATTACTTTAAAGTGCCAAAAGGTCTAAGTGGATTGGATTAAAATAGGTATTAAATAAATTGAGTCATGACATTTTATTTAAATGTATTATTTGTTTGTCGGCGCGACTATGTAACCATAAGTGAATATATAGACAGTGTATAAAATACTAGCTTTTGTCCGCGGCTTCGCTCGCGTTACAAAGAGACAAAAAGTAGCCTATGTCACTTGCCATCCCTTGGACTATATCCACTTAAAAAATCACGTCAATTCGTCGCTCCGTTTTGCCATGAAAGACGGACAAACAAACAACACACACACTTTTCCATTTATAATGTAATTAGTATGGATTATATTATTAAATCTCTCTGCCAGATTTCTTGTCTGCAGTTATATATTGACCCTTAATTATACTCATCAGCCGCTTGAACTCCTAGACGTGATCGTCCAACTGTAATGACAGTAATGGATCTCGACTGTGGCTCTAATCCCCCATAAGGGGATTGCGCAAAAACCTTTGTGAGCTCGTCCTCGTTTTATTTGGCTACACACTGTTGTTTGGTAGCGCGCAGTAAATTTTCTATGAGGATTATCCTTCCCCAGACGAACCCACTGCGAGTATTTTTACGTCGATATAAAAAATCTAAAACGTGAATCGGCGGGCGTGATTTTGCTCGCAAAATAATGAAGACGTACAGTCAGCTGCAGAAATGCATGGAGAAATTGTGAATGAATTCACTGATAAGTTCGCCATGCACTTTTGCAGCTCACTGTACATATATACTGTTACTAATATCGCACATTAAGAACGCCGCAAACATATCTGACACAATCTTATTTCTAGAGCCATTAAGAGGGTATCAGATATTTATGCAACCTTCTTTTATACCGATATTATTGCTTGAATGTTCCTACTGTATTTTGTGAATAATTATTTATTCCTTGAATGAACATTAACTGTTAAATCATTTATAGCAGTGTTTATGTTAGTGGTACCTACCTACAGGAGGGTAATAAACGTATTAGAGCAAATCTACATAATAATGTAATATGACTAATATGCATAAGTAATTATTAATTTTGTTCGGTGTCTATTAAGAGCATCGCATCATATACCTACAATGATACAAATCCTGCGCTTTAATTCGTACTTCGATTCTTTGATGCCACGCCGACCTGATTAATCTGGAGGGCGCCGGGTTGTATTGGTAATTACTCTCTTTCATTTCACCCAAAGATTGAGATAGGACTATTGTGTCAGTACTGAATTATTTGGAATAACAACCAACTGTATTTGGGAGATTAGTCTTAATTAAATCTTGATATTTTCACTAAAACAGTTAATTACTGTCTTGACTAGGCGACTGTTGATAAAAAGGTTAATAATTAGAGTATATAATATCTTCTGCTCTGTTGTTTGTGTAGCTATCATTAGCTGCCAAAGTTTCCGTAGCGCTACATTCTTATCTAGTTCAGGTGCCGTAGCCGGATGGCATTTCTGCGACGCGAAACGAAAACGAAACGCCGCGAAAGGTAGTCTAGTTCTGTCGCGCCAATACGCAAGAGCGATAGAGATATGTACGAGCGTTTCGTTTCGTGAGCGTTTGTGCCATTCGGCTACGTACTCTGTTGTTCAAATATCATTGGCTGCTAGCTATCATTGGCTGCCAAAGTTTTCGTAGCGCTACATTCTTATATCCAGTTCAGTCGTTTTGTGTTTTGAAGACTGGCTACGCACACATAATCCGCCGATCGGGATCTCGACACCCAATAAATGTGTTAAGTCTTAGGGTGCTTTTCACATCATGTACGTAATACGTGGATATTTTTGATATCCATCAATCATGTTCATTAATCCACGTTATCCATGTAGCACGCGTGAGAACAGGGAAAAGAGAGGGTTGAACTAAGCTGACTGACTGGTTGACTGGTGGATTATGTATTAGACCAAAGACATATGTAACTCCGTATAGACAGATAAAGTCTAAGAAAAAACGTACTTCAAAACCATAAAGTAAAAGGTACGGTGGCCTAGATGGCGTTACACCTTTGGGGGACGCTCGACTAGGTGGCGCTAATATTAATATCTGACATTTTAATACATATCAATCCAGCTAAGAATATGGGCCAAATTGGCAAAATTGAGGTTCAAAAGTTTTAAGCCTATGTCGAGAGGTGGCAATCTATGCACTGTAATTACATATTTTACTTTGTCAGTCTCTCGATCCTCTTTGATTAAACATAAAGAAGCAAAGGAAATGCAAAAAAATTCAGACATGTTTAGTACCATGGAACAATCTTGTAATAGCGTTCATGTATCACAGGATAGGATTGTTAAATAGTTTCATAAATAATGACAAATCAATGGCTCTATTGCTGTGTGCTGAGTGGCGTGTGTGACTCAACTCAATCCCATATAGTTGTGTCCGGATTTACCACTCAAACTCGATAATCGCTTTAGTAAGCAGATTGATTTGCGATACAAGTGCAATCATACGTTTTCACTCTATATAGGTTGAGTCACACAAACTTCGGTAGGTATTGTTGTTGTTGTTGTATGTCCTAAGGCACCCCATAGGTGCATAGGGCCTCCACAAGATCCTTCCACGCCTTTCTATCTTGAGCCACCGCCTTGGCCTCGTTCCAGCTCAGTCCATATTCCCTCAGCTCGTTCTCAAAGCTGGAGGCGGCTCCAGGTGTGTACGGGGCGTTTGCGAGCCCTCTTTCCTCCTTGAGGCCGCCACTCAAACGCGATACTGGCGCTGTTAGTAGCTCCTCTTCGAAGGGTATGACCGATCCATCTCCATTTCCGCAGAGCCACTTCCTGGGCGATCGGAGGTTGTCGGCACATACTCCACAGATCCTCATTTCTTATAGTTTTCTGCCAAAAGATACGGAGGATCGACCGGAGGGACTTATTGACAAACACTTGAAGTTTGCGCGTCAGCCCCTTTGTCACTCTCCATGTCTCACAGCGTACAGCGTCGGTAGGTATTATACTTCTATATCAAAGATACTAATAATCCTTTTTCCAAATGAGATCACTTGAGCTATTTGAGAACTAGATGATGTGAATTACATGACATTGCATTATTTGATCCATTGGCTAAATTGGATGTAATCTGGCCTCTATTAGCTAATCGTGAAATCGTTGACCCTGCATATCGTTTTGTAGTTCTCTCTCTTGCGCCAATTAAGAAAAGCGATAGATGAGCATTTTCAGAATTTGAAATCCCCCAATTAGTGTAAGTTGTTAACAAAAACTAAGACACTGTCAGTTTTGTGACGATAATTAAGCATGATGTTTCTATAAAAATATTGTTTTTGTGTTAAATACATAAACTTTAAGCGATAATCTAAATTCAAAATGTGAAAAAAGTAAATTTTTAGACAGATTTTATGCTTGATTGTCGCCACAAAACTGACAGCGAGTTAATTTTTGTTAACAACTTATGTTAATTGGGGGGTCCTTAATTCTGAAAATGCCCAGATAGATAAAACTAAGAATAGATACGGAGTGACAAAAACTACACACTTGGCTCTTAGAGAGCCTGAACTTGAACAATACACCATAATGGGGACACAATGTAACTACTTTCTAGTTAAATCAGTCTATACTCACCCGTCACCGAATTCAGTTCGGCACTGCTCGTCCATAGTGAAGGCGTATTTGGGCAGCTCCCTGGCACCACCCAGCTCCACTCCATCGTCCTGGCTGCGAGTGTGGAGGCACCACCATTTCCTGGAAAACGCAATTAATTTATAGGCTACGTTCGTATAATCCTTCATAAATCGGAATTGAAAATTCAATGTAGGCAGATTATGTCATTCATTTGTAAAACAAAACACAAAAATTTCCCGTGTGGTGGCGGATTAAGAATTTCACAACCCCTTTTCTTCCCTTGGGTATTTTTATGTGCTCTGCCTACCCCTTTATGGGATAAAGGCGTGGTTATGTGTATGTATGTAAAAAGACATCCTAAAGTAATGGTGTTGTATGTATATTTTTGCAGACGATTTCAGCATCGTCTATGATCCAGATACAGAGCAATACTTATTTTTCAAACAGGAAACAAGCGGTTATTTTCAATAGCTATAATAAGGATACAAAAACTGTTGAAAAATTCAATCTGAGTACAAGGCGGTGAATTTAGGTGTTCCCCAGGGCAGTATCTTAGGCGACAATGCCACAATTTTATTTTCTGGGGAAACTATAGACGACAATTTTTGCTCAAATATTAGCAATACAGTAAAGACAGTGGTTGATTGGTTAAAATCTATAAACCTAAACGTAAACTTAATAAAAACAAAGCCTATGCAATTTAGAAACTGCAAACAAACTCCAGCAAATTTGAATGTGATAGAGTCTGGCATTTCGATAGAAGAAGTTGACAACATAAATTTCTTAGGTTTAACAATTGATCCACTGTTAACATGGAAACATCATATAGAGAAGATTAATGGTAAAATTTCCAGTCAGTGTTACGCATTGTCTATATTATCCGAAACGTGTTCTGAGGATGTTGTTATTACCACGTACTACGTCAACGTGTTTTCTCTATTGACATATGTTATAAATTATAACATATGTTATATATTAAAACTTATAATATACTGGGGCAACTCAATGGACGTGCAGACCACTTTCATTTTGCAAAAGAAGTGCTTAAGAATTATTTTTCGCCTTCATCATAGACACTCATTAAGACGTGTTTTCAAGGAGAAAGGTTTTCTAACCCTAACTGGCATATATATATATACGAGCTTTGTAAATTTCTGAAGAGCAACAAGAATTATTTTATAACATTAGCCTCCCTCCGTGACAACTTCCGCTCTCAATACTGTATGATTTAAAATTGCCTCAAGCCAATAATAAAATCTTTGACAAAAGCACATATATTTCTGCCATTGGAGTTTTTAATCAGCTGCCAGATGAATTAAAAATGTTAGAGGACTCCAAATTCATCCCTAGTTTAAAGAAATGGTTAATTAACAATGAATTTTATACCTTAAAAGTCTCCTTTGAAAGATATGACTGATAATTATGATTCGCCAGGACATGATTGCTAATAATGTTTACCTAGTATAGTTTTTTTAGCTTTAAGTGATAACACTAGTTGTAATTTGTAATTTGTTTAGGCACTGGCTTTCTGTGCACCTAGACGGGAACAAGAAATAGTGTACAACTATTTTAAATTGTTTAACTTTTAAGTTTAGTTTTATTTTAATATTAAGTATTCCTTTTGGCTAAAAATCTAAATTTTACTGATATGGGTGTACAACTGTACGTGTTGCCTGAAATAAAACTTTATTTATTTTATTTTATTTTATTTTTATTTTATAATTGTATACCCGAATTGGGTCACCTTTGTAACTTACTAATGTGGAATTAACACCTGTGTAACACGGTTGAACAATAAAGATCTATCTATCTATCTATCTAAGAAGAAATTAGGAATTTTAGTTTGACTAGCGGATATACACTAACCTAGTGGTTAGTGGTTAGTGAAAATGAAATCGATCGGTCCCGTGTTCGAATTCTGTTAAGGCTATTTAAAATAAAATATAAATGAATATTATAGGACATTCTTACACAAATTGACTGAGTCCCACGGTAAGCTCAAGAAGGCTTGTGTGGTGGGTAGGTACTCAGACAACAAATAATAAATAAGAAAACACCCATGACTTAGGAACAAATATCTGTGCTTATCACACAAATAAATGCCCTTACCGGGATTCGAACCCGGGACCGCGGCTTAGCAAGCAGGGTCACTAGGTCACTACCCGCTAGGCCAGACCGGTCGTCGGTTATTTGAATTATTAACACGAAGTTAATAATTGTTTCTGGCTCAGAGATTTAGACTAGGTATATATAATTACTTGATATTAATATTTAATTTTATTATACAATGAATAGTAAAACCTCTCAAATTAGAGCTGACTGTTTAGAGTGCGTCTTCTCGTCTTTAGGTTGTCCTCTTTGTCACGACCTTATTAAAGTGTAGCTCCAAATTGTCACTAATGGCTTCGCTTCTCCTCGTTTCGTCGTGTTGCATATTACGTAATTCGAAATCCCTTAAGGGAAATATCCTATACATAGACAGTTTTAGATCGCTTGAGATATATTACACCATCTTCGTCTTGACGAGTAATGATACTCATTATTTAAAAAAAGAATACTTAGATAGGTAATTTGAATTGTTACCTAAAGTTGCCTTACTCGTTATACCTCAGAGTAGATATTAACTATTCTATAAAGCCCCAGTAGGAATATATGTAAGTATACAATTCCATTAATAGACGACGTCTAGAAGATAACTGTTTAGCATAGAAACCATCTGTAGCATATTATTGTAAAGTTCTTTGTTACAAAGTGATCTCATAGTCCGCATAATAGGCAAACATCCACCATGTGTGCACCCAAATAGATATCACTTCACATACATACCCAGTTGAAACTTAGCTCGCTTGTATTCTCAAGGCGCAGTACTTTAACAAAGTGAGAGCTGTATTCTATTACCAGGAATATTGATCATGAGGACAACTTTATAAATGTAGCAAGTCAACTAACTTAATGGGCTTCGTTGTGCTCGGTGCTCGGTGCGCCCCATTCACTCCAGTTAAGCTCATTAAAGAAATTCAACTCGATCTGACGTTTTTCCGTTTAAATAGATGCGTCACATTCGTACAAGATCTTTTGGTATTATTATGTGCGTAGCAGAAATTGTAGTCATAAGTATTTTTTGTTATACATGACAATATAGGAGAGATTCCGGCTGTTGTTCTGAGATTCTGTACAAACTTTGCCGAATTTTTATCGAATACATATCTAAATATCGGTGTGTAAATATTTTTAAATTTATTGTCAAATTAATGTTTTACAATTATTACAGAAAATAGGTAGGTACAAATATGTAAAGGAAGGTGTGTAAATATGTAAAGGAAATATGTAGGTATCAATATTTATAAAAGTTCGGAAGTAATCAATCGTGTGTGTGACAATTTTAAAGTTAATTATTAGTGCAGATGATACTTGTTAACAGCCCTATGTTTTATGATTATTAAAATATATTTTCACCACACCAACTGGTAAAGGCTATCTTTGCTATTCGAAAATAGATAGCAAAATTGCATTTTATTCAGAAGATTGCAAAGTAATTTCATACAAATTTTAACTTGATGTCTTAAGCAGGCTGGTAGATTTTACCTATAAATGATAATTTTGAATCATAAATATTTAATAAATTGATGGATTTGATTTAGTTTGATGTTTTATAGCCAGTATTTTGTTCGTGTTGGTGTGGTGAAAAATTTTGTGTTTCACTCGTTGGCAAAGTTTGTTTAACCTTCGTGCCTTGAAACCCTCGCCACGCTCGAGATTCCACTTTTTGAAGAACTCGCTAAGCTCGCAGTTTAATACTGGAATTTTTCGCTTGCTCGGGTATTGCAACAACTTTGCCTCCTTATAAAACAAATAACTATTGTTACGAAGACATCAAAAATACAATTACATCATGAACATTTTACTAATATTTTGTTTGCTCGGTACTTGACAGACTTTACTGGGTTTCAAGTTAAACTTAGGCATTTACACAGCCAATTACTTTTGGAAGAATAACCAAAGAACCGGCCTTGAAGCTCTACAAATATACCAGGCACTGAAATTACTGGAAAGCAGAAACAGTAATTAAGAACGAAAACTAAACTTATCAAGCTTTAACTTAAAAGCAACTGGAATTGCAACTGAGTAGGAACTTCTGAGATTGCTTACTTATACTTAGTATAAATTTAAATTAGGTACTTATAACAGTTATAACTGGCACCATAATACTCATGAAACTTTTCATAGGATATCGCATTTACTTCAATGTTTAATTACCTGTTGTATTTTCTGAGTAACCGCCGAAGTAATTGGAAACGCATAAATAATACACAGCTGAAAAAACTACTAAAGAATAAAAGAACAAATGGACCCAGCCCGCGAATCAAACATAAAACATAGATATATATGGCATTATTTGGGACCTCGGCATTATTGGTTCAGCCCGCAACACGAACCCCGACAGTTTATCATCGAACATTTTCTTTCTTTCCTTCTTGCCTTTCCTTTTTTCCGAGCAATAAAATTTTATTTGCAGTATTTCCACCATATACTTAAATGGATTGATACTGATCACTACGAGTATATGAAAGGAATATTGTCAAGACCCGTCCTCTTGACAATTTCCATTCTGTGGATCTGAAAAAATTGAAAAAAAAATCGTGAAATTGTCCGCCGGACCAGGCCCCGTAGCCGAATGGCATTTCTCCGACGCTAAACGAAAGCGATACGCCGCTGGCTCTGTCGCGCCAATACGCAAGCGCGATACAGATAGATATCTACTAGCGCTTCGTTTCGTGAGCGTTTCGTGAGCGATTGTGCCATTCGGCTAGCCACCCAGGAGAAATTCTGTAGAGCCAGGATTGTTCACGCTATCAACGAGGCACGCCTGTGTCGCTATGAACCGATTCTGAAGGTTTTAACAGACATTCAAAACGGTACTAACCCGGCCTTACCATTTAAATTTTTTTTGTGAATCAAGAGAAAGTCTGAAGAGAAACCAGATCTGTCCACACTACCAACGACGCAGTGACACCACGAATTGGTTCTGCTGGTGGTTTGAATAGAAATTCAGAAAGGTACTGATTTGTCTTTGTGTTGTGTCTAAGAGCAGGCGGAACAGGAGAAGTTCTGAAAAAGTACTACTTAGAGTACTAGGGCTGTCCGCGCTAATATCAACGATGCACACAGTGTCACCGAGAATTAAATTAGTTCTGGTGGTTTGAATAAAAATTCAAAAAGGTACTAACTTAGCCTTGTCGTGTAGTTGTTTCTTAGAGCAGGCGGACCAGGAGAAGTTGTGATGCGACGCTAGTACAGTTGGAGAATTGTTTGCGGAAATAACTGGTCGGTACTAACTTGATTTTGTCGTGTAGTTCTTTCTTGGAGCAGGCGGCAGATCAGGAGAATTTGTGATGCGACGCGAGCACGCCATCTTCAAGCTACAGAATGTTACTGTCGCAGGGAAATGGCCAAAACAGAGATTTCATCAAATCTCTAAGACATCACGCAGGATGTCAAAATGGCGAATCCATTTCATCATTTGTTGTAAGTTCGTTTCGTCCACTTACTGTCGTGGTTCAGGGATTTTATCAGATCCCTAAACAAATCTAGTGAACTGACAAAACGTGGCGTGTCTTGGCCGATTTTGTGATTTCACTGAACAAAGTCAGGGATTTAGTCAAATGACTAAAATTTTCTAGAGAAATGATGAAATTGATTCGTTATTGATTCGTTATATAATGTAATGTCTGTTATAAATCTTTGTTGTCTTTTGTATATTTTCTTTTTTGCTATTTTTTTTTTATTATTGTATTCTTCAATTGTTACCTGTCGTGATTGTTTTCACCGAAAGGCCTCATCGGAAGACCAGCGCTGGAAGTCGCCAGCAACATGCTGAGATGAGACCATTTCGTGGCACTTTTCTCTGGCCTTTTGTGTGGATGTATGATTACTTGTTTGTGTGTCGGTAATTTTTGTGTAAGTATATTATATTGTTATCGTCGTTGTTAAGTGCTTACGAATAAAAATATTTCTATTCTATTCTATTCTATTTTGACATGCTAACATTATGACATCCATTTCTAGTATGGTGTAAGGTATAGCGTTTCAGATAAGTACTCACTTGGCCTTGTCGTGTAGTTGTTTCTTGGAGCATGCGGACCAGGAGAAGTTGTGGAGCGAGGCGAGGACAGTGGGAGCCATGACGGAGCCGCGCTGCGCCGCCGCTGCACACTGGTTCTCGCCGTCGTGCGTGAGGCCCAATCTGGAAACAAAATTTGTGTAATACTGATGAAATATGTTATTACTGCACTTATATAATACTAGCTTTTGCTCGCGGCTTCGCTCGCGTTAAATTCGAAAATTGCGGAATGCTCCATGCAAACTTCCACCCCCATTTTAGGGAAGTGGTGGGTTAGAAAGAGACAAAAAGTAGCCAATGCCACTTTCCATTCCTTCAATTATCTCCACATAAAAAAAAATCACGTCAATTTGTAGCTCCGTTTTTCCATGAAAGACGGACAAACAAACAGACACACACTTTCATTAATTATTATGGATAACTACTGCGGTACTTGGACTATTTGGATTTCTTGTAATGGTAACTACTCCAATAGGTAGTCAAAAACTTAACTCTTCTGAAGTCACATAGTATTTTAAAAGAAAAGAACAACGTGAAATTAATCATTTTAATCAACCTGAAAACATACGTTACCCTACGTGAAACTGTGAAAGTCAACTCTTTAAATGCGGAATTTCTTGCATGCAGTCTTTTAAAAATACTTAAAATACAATACAAATACAATATATCATTTATTCGTGATAAGCGTTACAAAAAATACAATACAAAAACATTTAATTATTACAACACAATATAAAATTGTCGTTTACCACGAAATGGTCTCGCCTCAGCATAATGCCAACCATATTATGGTCAGCGCTGATCTTCCGGCGAGACTATTTGTGACTAAAATACAGTATTATTTCAGCAAAATAACCTATCTGCAATATTTAAGGTACCTACTTTTATTCCCTTCCATAGTCTTGAGACACCCCGTACCTATACTCCATTCTCTTTAATGCAACGTTCGATCCGCACAGTTCGGAAATGAACACAGACTGTTTACGTTAGACTATCCACGTGTACGACCGCTGCACGTTGATTTCGTCTAAAATAGACAATATGTTTACTAAGTCCATTTTAGTACCGGATATTACAATAAAAATAGGTTATATTTAACAATAACAATAGTTTAACAATAACAATAACACATGTTGTTACATGATTTAAGTTTGTAACACGTAATAAATGTTTTAGATAGATGTATGTATAGTACAGTCTGACCAAAAAGATTAGAAATTAAAAAGTGGCGACATCGTAGTGTCGTTCCGTTTTCTCATACTTATTGATTTGAAAGGGATGACACTACAAAGTTGCCACTTTTCAATTTCTACCCTGAAGAAGAACCAATTTGAACCCTGTCTTATTGACACCGTGCATTATTGGCCATAGAAGTCTCTTTTGACATTGATTGTGAAAAGGTTCTACACTTCTACAGTGGCCGAGGAATTAAATTGGTTGATTATACTTACACGGAAAGAAAATAGTCATGAGACTCGTGAAAGAATGTATAAGGAAAGCGAAACATGCAAAGATTTTTCCCTTTCCACGCAAACCCTTCACGAAATTGTATACATCATTATCATCAATCCCACAAAATTATTAAATAGATAACAACAATATTTCCAATAACAAATTTAATTATGTACAATATAAAACTTAATAATAACTATACAAAACTAAAATATAACTAATTGAACTAAATAGTTAAAAATAAACTTATAATAAATAAAAATAATACTAACAGTTAAATAATAAGTAAATTTGTACTAAAAAGGAAAAAAAATCATAGAAAGAAAACCCTATCCAAAACCCCACAAAATAAAGAATCAGGTTTAAAGTTATAGAATTCTAAAAAGAAGGGGTTGGTACTTTCAAACTTGTTTTGAAAAAATATTTGCTTCTTTTTTTTCCAAAACGACTGTACCAATGATATGTATCGCTTATTCGATATCAAATATAAACTTACCACGTCGGTGAATCAAAATAGATATAACTATGTAGTGTAGGTATTTTTTCCCAGGACTAATTGAGACTGCATAAAACTTTAAAATAATAACATTTTCTCAATAATACTTTTAAAACCATTCGTCATAAAAAAAGGTTTAAGTATAACTGCCCGGCTTCCCTCTTTTCCCTAAAGGATAAAAAAGGCACAAAACTTTCTTCTTTACAGACAGCCTGTTGTCAAACTTGGTTATCTACCAAGAAAATGGCATTATTTTAAAAACCAAAGATTTCAAAAGTAAGGATAAGGCATTTATATAATTTCGACTGAAGGCAATTTATATGGTTCAAATGGTCATCAAATGTTTGCATACAGTCGATGGGATTCTACATCTAAAACGTGATTGGTTGATGTGCACAGCGGTGTCACTGATAAAACTGTACTGGCGACATTTTTCGTGCACGTGTGTCACGCCCTTACTTAGGTAAGTGAATGTTAAAACCATTCGAATAAAAGGTTAGCCGGACCAGCCGAAGTAACAATCGTTGACGCTAGATGGCGATCGAAACGCAATCTGAGTCTGTAGCGCTAATACAGAGAACGATAGGGAGAGTTAGCTACGATACGCTTACGAACTCAAAAAATATACCCATTTTCTTAAATCTGTGCTTACGAAGCTTACGCGATTGTGACGTCAACTAGGTACATACACCTAGTGCCTAAGTAAGTGTGCGTATTAGCCGAAGGCAGAAACGCTCACGAATCTCACGATAATATCTCTTTCGTAGCTGTATATATCTCTATCGCTCTTGCATACTGGCGCGACAGAGCCAGACTGCATTTCTGCGGCGTTTGGTGTCGCAGAAATGCCATTCGGCTTCGGGGCCTGTGCGCTGTGCGACATTTGGTACGTGTTCGCGGGTGGCGGTCGCTTTGAACTCTCCTATCAATTCTCGTCGCGTCCGCAATTAGCGCGGACACGAAACGGCACGGTTCAATACCATCTGTTACAGACCATTCAGAAGTACGCGACAAAAGTTTATGTACCTACAATAAAATATATTCTGGCTGTTTCACCTGTAATAACTATTCCGATGGATCACTGCCTATTCATGTAATAAAAAAAATACGGAGTCTGGTCAAAATGACGAGTACCTACAACTGGTAATTTTGAAAACCTCTTATTTCATCTTTCTTGCACAAAGAAATATCTTACATTACAGTACAAAAAGGCTGACTTACATTTTTTACAATGAACCTCTAGGATGAATACAGCATAAAAGCAAATAAATAAAATATGAAAAATACATACATGAATAATTACTCTTTCATATTAAAATTTGTACGACAATATTAACCGTTACGCTTTTTTCGCTACCGAGAGCAGACGATTAACACGTTGGCTACCATAATAAGTAGTTTTGCTGAAGCAAGTGCTAGCATTCGGAATGCCTACGGCAAATATCGGTATACAAAGATCGTGTTACTCCATGTCCATACATCGTTTGCATAATTAGACTGATTGAGCAGAACACACGAATTTTAGTGGTAAGCCAGGAACTAACGATATATTTTTATATTAAAGGAAAAAATGGAAAAATTTACGCTTCCGGCGGGACTTGAACCCGCATCATTTGCAATCCGTGCAAGGCTCTTAACCAATTGAGCTACGGAAGCCACGCCGGACATCGCAAATCTTTCCATGCCTTTCCTTATGTACACACGTCTTGGGGTGACGTCTAGCGCCATCTACCGATAGACTATTACATCTTGTAACGATATAGCCGTACGGTAGTGGAGGTGAATCTATTGAACATCATATTGATTCTGCTTATTTTTTGTCTCATGATTCCCAGCGTTTCTTGTCATTTTCCCAGTCCAAATTCAATTTTAGGCACTTATTAGAGAAATAAATATCAAAACTGAAAGCTGCTACATATATCTGATTCTTACAATTATCTATGAGTAGTGGTGTTCGGCAGATGTTCTAAGAAGCCATAAGGCCATAACACAAACATTTCTACCAGAACGGTAGTACCAGTACCTCGTACCGACAACATGGGAGGCCATGCGACTTACATTTTCTCAGAAACGCCCAATTTTAAACGTGGAATATTTATATGTTAATCCTTAGCAATTAATATATATCCTGAGGCTATCCTCCGGGTATATGTATATTAAGTTATTACTCCCGCTGGTGTACCAGATCCGAGGTCCCAACCTTTTTGTCCGAGCAACCGATTTATGGAAGAAATAATGATTTAATCGCTTTTGGTCATAAAGAGCACCCTTTTAAATTAAATACCATAGGCGCCTTGCCTTTAGAGATAACATACACTAGAGAAATTTCGACGGGTACCTCGGCGGTCGGGGTGGTGTAGCGGTTTAGCACGCCAGTCGCGATAGCTGGAGACCGGGTTCGATTCCTGGCTTCGCCACCAGTGGGCTTGATCGCTTTTTCTTTAGTGTATGGTATCTATTTCAGTTTATAATTTATATATTATATAGTAGTGTTACTACGTAAAAAACAAATCAAAAAATATTTAATAAAATAATTAGATTTGTTCCCTACGTCGAAGGCGCGTTACGTTATATTTCATTTAAAATACAAGCTAATTTAATATTGTTTATGTACACATGTTACCATGAGTAAATATAAACAGCTTACCAGCGACTTAGAAACATAAAAATAAAGTCATGTTCGTCTACTTAGTAGTAGAAAACAGCATGTGTTTATGTGCATACTTTGGCCTAAAATGGAAACAAACACGTCGTTTGCCTTATGAAGCACAATTTAACTGGTTGACATCTAAGATGCTGTCGTAATATTTACAGCTATAGCATAAAGGCTAGACCACATTTGAGGGCCTACTGCACGAAAATCTCTCTATTGCTCGAATGCCCGTACAAGAACGATACAGTAGCACATTAAAACCGAAATAAATTACACATAATTATGAAAGAAAAAGTGACTAAGACCTCTGCAATCGCGACAGACGCCTATTACCGCTCGGCCACCCCGTTCATATACATGTGCATGTTCACATAGCAAGTTCGAGCTCTATGGCTCCCTTTCCGCATTCATTTGTGAGTACACGCGAATCGAGTCGAGTCCGTGCTGAATTACGCATGCTGTGTGCATCGGGCTTTACATTGTGCTACTGCGAAAGAACATGCATTATACATGTCCACGTTCGTGACTAAATATCGATAAACGCTAGGAACATTATAAGGGAACACCGATATTATACAAAGTGACGTTTTTAATACCTATATATTTGGGAAACTCGAAGTCAAAGAGAGTATTATTTCATAAATTTATATTTCATAAGGCGTGGTAGGTATCTATAGTTAAAATATTAATTGTTGCTCTTTAAACTGTTACTACTTGTACTAATTATGTATTCTGTGCTGTTACTGTAATTATAATGACTGGCATGTACTAATTTTATAATTATCTTGACTACATTTAATTTACTTTAATTTGCTATGGAAATGCTATCGTGTTGATAATGTTTTCATGTTTTTATAATTTTTGCATATCGTTCACCGACTGAATACTGTCACCTAATGTACCTCAACATCATGTACCATATGTTAATATCTGCGAATTTTTTAAATCTCATTCTCAGCGATCACATCCTCTATCACAATTTGAAAAAGGCTTAAGGTACAGCGGGACAAATCTCGACTGGGGGGCAATTGTAACTGATCCATTTTTTCCATTATTATGTTGAGTTCTACATGTATCCACTGAACACGCCTACCATATATAGGTAACCGGTGGACACTCTATGTAATAATGCAAACATTGTAAAACATGGAAAAAATGGACCAGTTACATTTGCCCCCCGTCGAGATTTGCCCCGCTGTACCTTACAAAACTATTTGACTAAAATCAAGCATCTGCAAAAGTTTTCCTTTCATGTTTACTCAGGAGCGGGCTCACTTCTCGGTCCTCATTAATTGTACCAAATGAAGCTAATTACGCGTGAAGAGCCGTGAGGCCGGCTTTGACATGAGTAATTACCAAACCGAACAAACTTATTCTCGAGCAATACCAGACTTTGTCTACTATTGAATTAGTCACAGTTTGGAAAGGCAAATACCACCACACATTCTCGAATTGTACATTTTATGCTTGACTTCTTGTATGGGGTACTTTGTTGTTTATAAAGAAGATTTTTTTATGGAAACCTGTGAAATTTCCTAGTAGATTTTAAGATAGATAAAAAAAGATAGTACAGTATTTGTGAGTGTGTTTCGTAAAACGTCCCACTGTGTCGATTGCTATAAAGACGAGATTTGCTGGCATCTTTATATGAATAAACTGACAAAGCTGCTTTATAGAAATCGACAATAAAAATTTTGTACGGTGGGCGCTACGAGATTAATGAAAAAAACATTACTTAAACGTGTAGAAATAGCCAATTTGCTAAAATAAATAGACAAAGAAAATATAAAAGAAATAACTGAATTTCAGCATGGATTTTTATTGTTTTTTTCGCTTCACTTCGTATCTGAAATGTTTTATCGGTTCGGTAATAAAAGCGAATGGTTTTAATAGACATAAAAAAATGTTAAAGGTACAATCAATAGGTGTTTTTACTGGCTGTATTCTTTGTTAGTATGGTGGAATACAGTGATTTTAGTATCGAAAAAATGTTTCATTTACACTTTAAATGGCCATGAAAACATGATTTGAAATATTTCTTAATAGACATATAAGCAAATTGAAATTTAATAAATACTTAACTTATACACAGAAAATTATATTAGATAAAGCTGTAGGAATTTTGATTGTGCCACTTGAGAAAAATTGCCACGTCCAGTTTCATACATTTTGAACCAAATCCTAAAAAAAATCTAATTTCTATAATTGAAATTATATTATTTAAATGATTTTTCTATGCAGAAAACCCATTTATGTCTCAAGGATTTCAGATTTCCAAAAAATAATATTTTTTCTCACTGTTGCAGTGTAGTAACACATTGTTAATTTCATTGTAAGATAAATCGTCTAGTTAAACATCTTTCTTTGAGTCATCCGACCCGCTTCATCGCTTAACGAGGCTGTTAAATTTAGAACGGCTATAAACTAGCCGAGGTTTTACCCTTTATGTCCCGCGGTACGCAAACATCCCATATACGTGAAGTAAATCATTTTAATCATTCCAAGCTGTGCCACCATAGTGGGGACGTTTATCGACAAAAAGAGGCCAAACCTTCTTTTTCTTGACCAAAGCATGAAACTTGGCACAGTTGTTCCTTATATCAAAATAAGCCGATTAAGATCGGGAGCCTTCGGGAGCCTCCCCCCTGGGGCTCGGGAGGGGGGGTCAAAGTACCGCTTCACCCGGCTTGCTTAGAAAAATTCTAACATAGCCCGTTTAGTTCATAGGTCATGTTTGGTATCGTTTTCGAGTAAATCAATAACGTAGAATTCATTTTTGGTACTAAAATTATGATTTAATGGTAAATAAAATAAAAAAAAATTAAAAGTTTGAAATTTTCATCTACGATTTACAAATTCAAGTCATCATAAATGTCAAACTGTTTGCTTTTTCTACAAATGAAAAATATGATATGAAAGCCTATTTAATATAGATTATGAATAATATAACTTTTACCCACCTTTACTAACGTTAAGTTTCATAAAAAAAACTTTAAGCCGCGCGGCGTCGGGACGCCGCGAGCGTAATTTTAACATACCTTTATTTTAAAAAACTCTATTAGAACCCGTTTAGCTATTAGGTCATATTTAGTATCGTTTTCGAGTAAATTAATAACGTAGAATTTAGTTTTGGTACTAAAATGACCATTTAATGTTAAATGAAATAAAAATAAAAAATAAAAATTTTCTGTGAGTTGCAAATTCAAGTCACGATAAATGTCAAACGGTTTGCTTTTTCTATAAATATAAAAATATGATATTAAAGCCTATTCACAAAGGATAGTACGCGTTCACCTACGCGAGCTTAGACTGTCTGCGGGGAACGCGCCTCTTTCATATATTTGATCGCCAGTGTCAGAGGTGTGTTAATGCATAAATAGAAAAAGATTCATTATTATTGACGTGTCGACAACGGCAACACTCGGGTCGGACCACACGATCTAAAGACCGACTGTACCTGTTATTTATTCATTGTAGTGAATCCTGAAAGAAATTTATATAACAGTATTTTATACAATCGTGATATAATACAAAACTTTTCAGTCGAGTACCATGTGTAGTACGGTACGAGAGTGAAAAGCTTAATTATATCACTATTGTATACAATACTTTTTCTACGAGTCATCATCTTCATCATCAATGGACGGAAATATCACCATTCATGCAAGTTAAAATTAATGTCAATAGAGTCGTTCACCGTTGTATCAACATCGAATTACCTAGCAACCAATTGTTTGTAATAACCGTCTCTGATTGGCCGATAACGCGACAGATAAAAAAAATGTGTTTCAGATGCAGGAAAATTTGCCAGGTATCGCAAATTAGTATAGAAATTGTATCAAGTTCTATTTTTTAAATTATTATAGTTAACTAAAGTCAATTATAATGAGCTTATTATAATTGAGTCGGAACTGCCATAGAGTATCCAACACTGAAAAGTTAGCACTTATAGTTTAGTCTGTGGTGTCCTAATTGACAGATTACTCATACTCATACTCATACTATACATTCCCGTCACAAAAACATAGCTGGGTACATATGGAACTGCATAAAAAAGGCTCTACCCTCTTTATGCAGTTGCATCGGTTTTTGCAACCTGATTTACATTTACATCTTGTAACTTCTAAGCATATACTGGCCACTTCAGTGTTGTCTGACCAGTGTGGTACCCATTCGTCTCCTTCTTCCTTCCATCCCCAAGAAGACGGACTTGGCAAATTTTGGTGTGGCACCAACGCCAACGCCTGACTCCAAACAAGAACGCCCTGAGTCCCATTTCTCAAAACTGAAAGTTACAAGTTACAAGCGGAAGTCTCTTTCCAACTTGTCATATTAGACATTGACAACCAGTTGAAAATTGTAACTTGTAGCTTCGAGAAATGGGCCCCTGGTACACTGTGCGCAGTATATGCTGATCCAAGGCAGCCTCTGAAGGAGGTATGTTCTCCAATTGTCGATCTTTTCTGGTACTTAAAGAGGTAGGTACTTCGACCACTCATTCACCGTTGCGCAACGACTTGGTCTGAAACAATATGTGCATTATCATTTTAGAGTCTACAACTATCAAATTACAACTTTTTGGTGGATCACGTAACCTTCAGTATTACCCACTTACGTTACGTATCATAGAAAATTATTACAAACTTTAGTAGAATCTGATTTGCCTCTGATATTGCTCCATCTTGTAATAGTTTGACACCTTGAGTGGCCTGGCTAAGCTTCAAAGCCAAAAGAAAACGTTTCTAGATTAGACATAGTATGGGACAGGTACGATAAACGCAGCTTGAAACGATCAACAAGGGAGAAACATGGCCACCCAAGGCTTCAAACTATTACGAGATGGAGCAATATCATAGATAGGCTAATCAGATTCTACTAAAGTTTGTAATTATCTTGTATGATAGGTAAGTGTGTAATAGTGAAGGTGATCCACCAAAATATTGTAATTTGATAGTTGCAGAATCTGTTTAAATAAAATGACAATGCACATATTTTTTCAGATCAAGGGTCCTTACGCAACAGTGAATGAGTGCCGGAAGAACCTCTTTACTAGAAAAGATCGACACTTGGAGAACATACCTCCTTCCGAGGCTGCCTTACTTCATCATATACTGCCATTTGTCTAAGACTGGGGCTAAAGACATGCCAACCACACCCTTGCTGCCGACGCATTAGGACACCACGGACTCCACTGCCAGTCTATTGCTGGCCGAATTTTGTGACACACTGCACTTAACGATTTAATCCGCAAGGCTCTCGGCACAGCGAACATGCCGACAACCCTCGAACCTGTCGGCTTGTCAGCAGCAGACGGAAAGCGGCCTGATGGTTGCTTGCTTTTGCCTTGGTTTCTGGGACGACCCTTGGCGTGGGGCGTGACCTGTGTGGATACCTTGGCTCCGTCCAACGTCTAACGCTCGGCCCAGAAACCAGAGACTGCTGCTGCAAAACGCCCAGTTTAAACGCGCAAATATGCATTTTTAAAAAACAACTACATATTTGCGGCAATTGCATTTGAAACATTTGGACCATGGTCATCAGACACCAAGCAGTTCGTGAAGGAAGTTTCCACCAAACTTGTCTGGGTGTTTGGTAACATAAGAGAAAAAGCAAACGGTTGACATTTTTGTTGACTTGAATTTGCAAATTATAGATGATTTTTTTTTTTAATTTATTTACAATTAAATTATAATTGTAGTACCAAAAATAAATTCTTTGTTATTAATTTACTCGAAAACTATATCAAACATGACCTAATAGCTAAACCGGGTCTAATAGAGTTTTTAAAATAGAGGTATTTTAAAATTACGCTCGCGGCGTCCCGACGCCGCGCGTCTTAAAGTAATTTTTTAGTGGAACTTAACGTTTGTGAAGGTGAATAAAAGTTATATTTTTTATAATCTATATTAAATAGGCTTTCTTATCATATTTTTTATTTATAGAAAAAGCAAACAGTTTGTCATTTCTGATGACTTGAATTTGTAAATCATGGATGAAAATTTAAAATTTTTTAATTTTTTTTAATTTTACTTACCATTAAATTATAATTTTAGTACCAAAAATGAATTCTACGTTATTGATTTACTCGAAAACGATATCAAACATGACCTAATAGCTAAACGGGGTCTAATAGAGTTTCTAAAATAAAGGCATTTTAAAATTACGCTCGCGGCGTACCGACGCCGCGCGTCTTAAAGTAATTTTTTTGTGGAACTTAACGTTAGTAAAGGTGGATAAAAGTTATATTTTTTATAATCTATATTAAATAGGCTATCATGTCATATTTTTTATTTATAGAAAAAGCAAACAGTTTGTCATTTATGATGACTTGAATTTGTAAATCATGGATGAAAATTTCAAATTTTTTAATTTTTTTTAATTTTATTTACCATTAAATGATAATTTTAGTACTGAAAACGAATTCTACGTTATTGATTTACTCGAAAACGATACCAAACATGACCTATTAACTAAACGGGGTAAGTTAGAATTTTTCAAACCAAGCCGGGTGAAGCGGAACTTTGACCCCCCCTCCCGGGCCCCAGGGGGGAGGCTCCCGAAGGCTCCCGATCTTAATCGGCTTATTTTGATATAAGGAACAACTGTGCCAAGTTTCATGCTTTGGTCAAAAAATTTAAGGTTTTTCAATAAACTCCCCAGCTACCATGCCCGTATAGACGTAGAGGTAAGGAATTTTCAAAACCTACTTGGTGTAATAAATCTGAAACGCAGGTGAGTGACTGAAAAACGCAACTTGAGTAACATTTTTTAAACAAGGGAATCCTGAACTTGGCGAGTTTTTCAACACACGAGAAGTAAAGTACATTTGCACCCGTGTGTAACACAAAACTTTTCCGCTCACTACAGCGAGGAAAGTACAACGCAACAGAACGAAAAAGGCATTCATCATCACTTCTTCAAATGGTTCCACAGGTGGCAAATCATCTTCATTCCTAGATTCACCCACTTTTCGGTCAAATTACTTTATCCACTAGTGGATAAAATGCGTTTCTACCCGCTGGTAATAAAAGATAAAGCACGTGTCTCCGAGCTAGTGAGGGGAAAATGTAATTTACTTAAGTGGTAAGACAGGCCTACTCTAGTAAATATATGCAATTTTAATCTGACCATCTTCCTATTTGGCAAGAGAGCTTCTGAGGTGTATTTTATTTGATTTAACATCAGGTTTGTACGACAGATGACAAGGTTAAAGAAACAACTATAATATTTATAATCAATACCAATAGCCAATTTATGGAAACAGTCACGAGACTTTTCCTTCTATCTCTTTACTTAGGTATCACCACAATTTTTTTTCACTTTCGTTTTGTGTTTGTTTATGCACGATTGTTATCTTAGCTAGACCCCGTGAGGCAATAGCTCGCCTTGCTAGCAAAACAACGCTCAGTCAACGTCAGTAGAACAGCGTTGCATTGTAACTAGGGCGAGTCTACTCAACTAGGAGCTGGCATGTAAATATGGCAGAGATTATCTGCTTAGCCCCAGACACTACTGCTAGGTAATTGAGATAAGCGTCGTCGTGTCTTACCTTAAATGGCGATTATAACCAAAATTGTATGACTGAGACACTTAAACCTAAAAATATAATGTAAGGTAATAGCTTTGTGTGTCACTCAATACATAGATAATTATTTACTAGTTTTAGCAAAGTAAAGACTTAGTAAAAAATTATACCTACATACCCACCTATACAATTTAGTGTTATTAAACTTATCGACCCTATTGAAATAGTACGGAGTGATCTCTCTAAACTTTGTTTTTCTATGATCTAGGTAAGTTAACTTGACGAGCTATTATACCTTCTAGCAGTCATTATCATACAATAATCTTCGAAATTTTGAATTAAAGTGGGCACTTGCTTTGAAAATGGTACTGGTACAATATCAGTCCATGTACGATAGCTAGCTGCACGTACCCAGGCGAGATCGCTTGCAAATAGATAGATCCATTTATCATAGGTAGGTACTTGTATCTCTAACCTCGACTACCGCTCAAACTCAAGAAACAGAGAAAATAAAACTGTTTCTTTGGGATCATCGACGATCTTTGCTTTGAACTGGATGATATTTGAATATATACACCGTGGACCGAAAGATATCAATCGGTAGTCCCATGTGGCGCACTGATTTGAAATTGCGAAGAAAATCCCGGTCGAGCCCCGAAGTCCCGCAAACAAAATTATCACTTTGGATCGAGACAAGACTACGTAATGCCGAGTACTTTTGTCGGAATCCCTAAAAAAGGACATAGGGCAAACAGGGTATGTATATCGAGGTCGAAAAAAAACGAACACGTGTGGATTACCCACGGCTGAGTTAGATCCCGTAAAGTGACAGATGACCGCAATGGAACGGATATACATTTGCGGACACGCTGTGCGAACCTCGAAAGGTCCGGGCATATGTGGAAGTAATGTTATTTTTAAATATCGTATCGAACTCGCAGATGCTATTTTACTACGGGCGGGGTCAATGGTTTAGAAGCCTCAATACTTAGGTACTGACACAGGTAAATACTTAGGTATACCTATAACATAACGTTCCAAATGTTACGTAGTACGTATATCAGAGACATCTTTGAAAATGATAATTAGGTAGGTATATAACGCTGTTAACTCGTCAGGTTTTTTTTCGCGGTTTTCTGATTATTTCATGCTCAAACCCCGTAAATAGTGATAGCGCTATCCCACAGCGTGTGCGATAGTAATGGTCTGCCTCTTAACACCGCAACCATTAAGATCACCACTCAGCTTGCAGAATGCACACGTGCGAATCTAGTTGGAGTTGAAGCCGGCAAAGTACCTAGGTACCTAAGAGTAAATACTACCTAGCCAACGTCACAGTTGATTTCGCTTCGTGTTAGCATCGTAGCTTGGTCGTCCCATCGCTCTTATGTACCTAATTGGAGATGGCACGACGAAACTGCGTTTCTATCGCCACGTAGCGTACTGACAACGATTGTCACTTCAGCAGGGCCGACTGAACTTACCCATATCAGGGTGGCTAGCCGAATGGCACAATCGCTCACGAAACGCTCACGAAACGAAGCGCTAGTAGATATCTATCTCTATCGCGCTTGCGTATTGGCGCGACAGAGCCAGCGGCGTATCGCTTTCGTTTGGCGTCGGAGAAATGCCATTCGGCTACGGGGCCTGGCCACGTAGCCGAATGGCATTTCTCCGACGCCAAACGAAAACGAAACGTAGTCCGGCTCCGTCGCGCCAATACGCAAGAGCGATAGGGATAGATATCTACTAGCGCTTCGTTTCGTGAGCGTTTCGTGAGTGATTGTGCCATTCGGCTAGCCACCCTGGGATTGCTTAACTTTAATTGACTGAATGTTAAACTTGCTTGGTTCAGCCCGTGATTTCTATCTAGGTAGTGCAATTGAGAAATTTAAGGCCATATAGATGTTAGTTCATCTTTTGGAATACCTACAATATACGCACGTTTATTTAATGTTTATTTTAGTCATATGTTCACTTGTTACCACGTGCTTTATAAAGATTTAAGTACGTAGTAACCATCTTTGCATACTTTTGTATTTTCAATATTTATTGTATTATGTAACCTTAGCCTTACCTTAGCATAGCTTTGCTAGTGTTATGTATTTTTACTGTTCTAAATTTTATGAACCTCCAGGTCTTTTTTAGAGTAAGTTTGCATGCGTATATTTATATGCACCCTTTTCATATGTATAAATGACTGTATGTGTTCTAAATAAATAAAAATAAAATAATTAAACAAATATAATGGTTTTAAATCAAAAATCAGTTATAAAGTCCGGTGATAAAATGTGGCAATATTGTAGTTACCTTTTCAAATAAATGTGTGTAATAAAACTCGACGACACTACAATGTTGTCACTTTTTATTTTCTTATCGGAATGTAATTACATCTCAGCGAAGTAGCTATTAGGTAGTCACGAGTTAGCTACCATCAAAGAGAACATATTTTAAAGTAAGAAGTACTACAGTTTAGTTTATTTTAGTCATATATTCATCTTTTAGAGCGTTAAAAACGTCACACGTTTAAATTTCCGTGCTCAGTTTATAAAAATTGTAATGTATTTCTATTTATTAACTATCATGAAGTTAAAAATCGAAATAAGATGTCATATATGAAAGAAAAAAAAACGGTGACTTGACGTAGGGGTTCATGGCGCTAGTCCGGATTGCTAAAGACGCCGGTTCGAATCTGGTCTTCGCCACTGGTGGTGTCCGTCATTTTTTCTTTTATATACCTATGACTACTTAAAAACACAAATTAAAATATTTGTTAAAAATTTGTTCCCATAGTTGCGTATAATGATGTTTGACATGCTTTCATCTGCATCAATAAGTCAGCAAGCCGTCCACTTCTTATTTTAAACACAGATGCGAAACAGATGCGCCCACAACTTACCCCTAAGCTTCAGTAGAGACGAGCAAAGATAAAGATTGTCAATTTTGTTGGTATTCAAACTATTCAATATCAAATTTGTCATCACTGTCTTTGCACATCATCATCATCCTCCTTGCGTTATCCCGGCATTTGGCACGGCTCTTGGGAGCCCGGGGTCCGCTTTGACAACTAATCCCAAGACTTGGCGTAGGCACTAGTTTCAACGAAAGCGACTGCCATTGCCATCTGACCTTCCAACCCGAAAGGTAACTAGGCCTTATTGGAATTAGTCCGGTTTCCTCACGATGTTTTCCTTCACCGAAAAGCGAATCACTGTCACTGTCATCACTGTCTTTGCACGACATTAAAATTTTCTATGTGAAGACAATCCTTTGCGTAATAATATGCACCACTTTTTAACAGACAAAGTGAGTAGGTCAGATTATAGCTAAATGGTTTATAGCTATTGAGTATTTGTATGAATAAGTACTATCAGCTGCAAAAGTGCATGGCGAATTTATCAATGAATTCATTCATAATTTCTCTATGCACTTTTGCAGCTACCTTTTACCTTTGGAACTTATAACGTTTGCAATTAATTATGTTCAAGACAGAAAATCAACGAGTAGGTTGCGCAGTGTTTTTTTAAAGGTGACTGAAAGTTTGCTGATCGTCAGAAAGTCCCGAGAAAATCGAGTCTGTATATTTTACTCGTCTCTGTATGCACTAATGCCAGCTAATTATCAAGACTGACCGAGCTTTTGCTTCGATCTGTATATTTAGATCTCCGATTTTGTAAAAGAATAAGAGGAATCTAGATAATTATTGCCGCCATTGACTTAGTTAACAACGTACTCGAAAGCTCTTGAGATGTGCAGGGGAATTTCTACCAAGTGCGAGTCGGACTCGCCCACCGAGGGTTCCGTACAAACTTTATTTCAAACTACCTAGTTAAAATAATCTCATGTTTCTCATATATTATAACTCTAATGACTTGACTACAAGACAAAAGTATAGGTACTAATGAGCATTATTATGTATAGCACCATCTCTCGGTGAATTCGCTAATTTGCGCGACCTGTATAGTATGTTGGTTTTTCATGGATAATTCTTTATAATGTTAACCGATTTTAACAGTTTTTACTTCATTTGACAGAAGGTAGTTTACGTAATATCTCGTATTAATTTTAAGTACGATATACATCCGCAAGGGTGGGTAAATTAAAAGTAAAAATCTGAAAAGTTTTCTGTGAATTAAAAAAAAAACTTTTTAAGATACAAACACGGCTATATTTTTCCTATAATATATAGCATAAAACCAATGTTTCCTAAAATTTTCATAATTTTTCGTTGATAAACATCGGAGATAAGGGTGGGGGTGGGGTATTTTTTTATACATTTTCCTTTAAAATTATTTTTTTTCCACAACAAAAAAAATATAAAAAAATAGTTTATTTACGTTCAATTTACGCTCTGTCTAACGATACCCCACTTGATCTAGTAACTTGAAATTTACATTTTGCCCCCGTTTCATTTTGGCCATTTTCTACAATTAAAATTAATAAATTAAAAAAAAATCCGCTTTCTATTTGTAGAGGATTACAATGTCCACAACTTCCAAATTTCAAGTTGATAGCATTAGTAGTTCTCGAGATATTTAAGAATGTGACAGACGGACAGAGTCGTACCATAAGGGTTCCTGTTGTACCTTTTTGGTACGGAACCCTAAAAAACATGTAGTAAGGCTCCTTAGCTCTTAGGTCCAATAATAATGGTTATTAAGATACCTACTCGAACGTATGGAATACACACCCTGTATAAAAATTAATTTTCAAATCTTCACAAATTATATATTGATTTAGACTAACACGATTTGCACTCATAATTTAATTACACTGTCGGGCATAATATAAATTAATTTTCAAATCTTCACAAATTATTTACAACATTCAGCAAATAGGCCACAGAGGCACTTTTACACATCAACAAACAATAGATTTAAAATAGAATTGAAATTACAATTGGTAATATAAAAAAGTCAATACACATATTAAACATTACACACACTCTTAGCGAATATAGTTGTACATACATGTAACCTTGCATATCGAGATCAATCGGGCCGAACGAACCGTACAGAAATAGACCAAAGAGATGTGGTAACTATCCATTGAGCAACAGACCTGAATGCTTATTCCTTTTTCCAAAAAGGTTTCTTTTGTTGATCCAAAAAGTCGTGGACAAGACATGAATTGAATATTTTTATAATAATTAAGTAATAGGAATATTTTTCTAAGAGTAGCTAGTTGCTTGTTGAGAAATATTCGAATATTCATTTTCGTTTGTGTGAGCATTTTTGTTTGAGACATAAGCTAATTGGACGGACAGGACGGTATCTAACGAGACGTTTTTTGCTCATTGTAGGTATTTCATAGTAGGGTGCATTGGGGTAATTTCGAAAGTCACATAAAAATTACCACTATTTCCATCATATCAAGATTCCCAGAGCATTTCTGTGATTCGAAATTACCCCAATTCACCTATGATATGTATAATATTCTAATCTGCAACTTAGATTAAGATGGCTATTTTATAATTAAGGTCAATATCATGATTGATACATCGCTGCATATTGTAAGATGACATCATCATCGACTTACTATTAATTCGCCTTTTAGTCTAGACACCAACCAAAATAAACATTAGAAAAGAAGAGTTGTACTCATCACCTATAAATAAGTATAAATATTTATAAACACTACTACATATAGAAGTTTGTATCATCTTCGTTCCCTCAATGCTGAGGATCGTGACATCATGTAATTCTGTTGAAGACTAGGTCCCTCCATAGGCGTCTGTTCCTCGCCAAGCGCATGGCCTCATGCAGTTTTAATCGCATGGGTGCAGTAATTTGAACGCGCCATCTAGTAGGAGGGAGCCTGAGGTCTCGTATGCCTTCAACTTTGCCCGTCATAATTATTCTCTCCAGGGTACGTAGCTGAACGGAACAAACGCTCACGAAACGAAACGCTGGTAGATATCTATCTCTATCGCTCGTGCGTATTGGCGCGGCAGAGCCAGACTACCTTTCGCGGCGTTCGGCTACGGGTGCCGGCTATCTGGTGGGCGACGTGAAAAGTTTGTATATATAGAGGTGCTAAATAATAGAATTAAAGTAAAAGTATAATAGTATCAATATTATTTATTCTATAAGCACATTCTAGGCAAGAAATGTACCACGGAGTCGTCCATATACCCTGTAAGTACCTACGAGTACGTTTGTCATGTTTCATGTATGTAGCTTCTTATAGTTACTCTCATACTCTAATTATATTTAATACTAGTGGTCCTGTGAATCATCATGATTATGTAGTTATAGTTATATCAAACATTTTCTGAATCTTTGAGTTAAGTAAAGAGTAAGAGGCCGTAGTCATAACCATAGCAATTTGATAACAAGAAATGGTTAAATGGTATCTAAATATGTAGTTCAAAAGTTAAATCCGCCCTCACTGTTCTCTTTGGGTTGCGACATCAATGGCCAATTTCCTCTGAAACTTTCTCGATATAAATTCAATTACAAAAGTTTCAGCCCTAAGTTGTATAAAGGAGGCTTCATTGCTTTTTATTTCCATTCTTAATCGCTTAAAACTTAACTTCAGGCATATTCAGAGAAACAGAACGAATATCAAAATAACACGCGTTGCCTGGAGCCTAATAATAAATATTAGTACCTAAGCTATGAGACATTTTTATTATAGTTCTCAAGTATCAGTTTTCCAGAAAATGGGTTATCTATCTATAAGCATCCTATTCAGAATTTATTAGGAAACTACTCTTGGAGTAATATGATTTGAGCGGCATTCATGTTTTGAACGTCTGAATGCTCTTGATATTAAGTATCCGTTAACGTTGCATCCTTACTATAATTGGTTCCTATGTCCTTCAATTGTAATTAGAATTAAGACGTTTGTAGACTTTGTAGCATTAGCTGACATGAGCATAATACATACATAAAATTATCGTAGAATGGTACAGAGACAATATCATTATCATTTTCCAACGCACTAGTTCTAGTAAAGCACGATTGTCGACAAACGCAAAACAATAATAGTACATTTCGATACAAGTGCGAAAAAGAGGAAGTTCGAAACGAGTGGCGATAAATTAAAACACGACCGAAGGGAGTGTTTTAAATCGACACGAGTTACGAATTTCCTTTTCGCACGTGTATCGAACGACGTTTTTCAGTACAGATGGACCTCCGAAGTTTCGACCTGCCATATAATGAACCACTTCTCGCACTAGTGCGTAAAAAAAACACCATCTGTACTGAAAAAATATTTTTGAATGACATTTTCCATTCAATGTTATGTGCTCCGGTCTTATTCTTAGGTGCGAACACGAAGCATGGAATATCAATATCAAATCAAGGATTGAGTCGGAAAAACCTAAATTCCACTCCATGACACCACTCTCATATTCCAAAGCAGCACGTGTGCTCTGGAACGAGACCACTACATGGCTCTTATATAGGTGTATGTGACGCTTGAAATAACATTTTATGCTTATTCAGACTAAAGTCGGGTACAACATATCATGCATTTGCATTTTAGAAAAGCGCTCGAATCGTTTTGATAACCTCCGATAATTGCATGTCGTAGCATATTAGTTTTCTTCCACAACATACGGTATAGGTACGGTACGGTATATTTAGTTTTATTCCTAGTGTTCAAGCCGAGGTACAGGTGTAAAGGGCATAAGTGTGTGAAGGTTTAGAGCATACCAGACATGAGTTGCGCGAGTTATGTTGTACCCCATTTCTCTATTACTATTTTGAAGGAAATTTTGAAAGCTTTTTTTTTTCATAGCTCGACTGAGTTCAACTACTTACTATTTTATACAGGTGACTTCTTACAATATTATGAATGCAGGTCATGCTATTTCTATGTAGTTCTGTTTTCATACAGAAAATAAGTTAGTTTTCGTTTATTTCATTTAAAAATAATATGTTTTTCTTATTACACGAGGCTGTATTTAAGTTCGGCGCGTACAATTTCGCGCTTGTCACGAACTCACTCGTTTCATAAACATGTTGTTTCAACATCTCATGTAAACAGTTTAGTGACGTAGTAAAAGTTTAAAACAACGGTTTCGAAACAATAACAGTCGTTTCTTGGCAAATATTAGAGGAAGTGTAATTGCAGTTCCTTTTGTTTCCTTAGGCGGGTGATATGTGAATTTAATTAGAATTCATTGTTTGCTTTCCATTAGGGTTTAAATGCGTCCCAGGGTCGGCTGACGACGTCGCATGTAGTTGACCCTTTATTGTCATCGCTCGCAGAGTATTTTCAGTTCAATTGTAAGCATTTATGACATTGTTAGTGCGTAATATTTTGAAGTTAAATAAAAATAGGTACACGAAGCTAATATACAGGGTGTCCCAAGAAGGACACGCCACAGCGACACTTGAGGTAGACCAGCCCAAGTTCCATTCCAACCAACCTAACATGACCCCAGTAAAGGTTGCACCGGTTTCCAGTTATTGGCAATTTAAGTTTTTTCGTGAATTTTGACCGTTTTCAACATACTTAGACTCAGTGTGAATTTAGAAAGCCCTCGATGTGAGT
Organism: Leguminivora glycinivorella; assembly: GCF_023078275.1. Lineage (NCBI taxonomy): Eukaryota > Metazoa > Arthropoda > Insecta > Lepidoptera > Tortricidae > Leguminivora > Leguminivora glycinivorella. Next base: position 15,285,099 of record NC_062973.1, on the reverse strand, counting down.
TTTTTTTACGTGTACGCTGCCATGAATTTAATAAGGTTAATAAGGCTAACAAAAGAGATATTTCATCGATAACCGACGTAAAATGTTAAAAAAATGGCTTGATCGATTTTGTATTTTCTCTAACTTGTCTTCCACATGCTAAATTTTTTAAAGTGCTAAATTTTCCACATGCTATTTTACTACAGTTATGGACTCCGTGACGTTTAAGCAGTAACAATAGGTACAGTGCCAAGCCTTTGTGCGACCGCGGGCGTGACCACAATTCCGGGCCCGGTGGTTCCGTCTGTTCCTGTCCTTGATCGTGCTTAACGACCGTCTCTCGGTTATGCACTATGTACCTAGTTTACAGCTTAAGCTAATAAGCTTAATGTGGTTATATCAGCTGTAAATCGATAAATTATACTTTTTAAACTTAGGCGATTTTCACTTGTTAATAATGCACTATTTACAAGCATAAACTCACGTCACACATCTGTAATCTATCTATAAGCATCCCTATCATCCTGCAAATGTACCTAAAAAAAATAGGCAGAATAATTACATGAAAGCCGAGCCGGGATCGATACCTCGGAGGTCAAGTAAAGGGGGCCAAACTTCATAAAGTCCAAGGCCGCCAAATTCGAAACTCTTTTGCCCCCAAAAACCTAATAAAGAAACTCACAATACATACAAACAACGAACGCTGAAAACAATACACTCTTTTTACTTGGGACAGTCGTGTAAAAACTAGGGTGAATGAAACTATGTGCATTGCGAACCTGAAGGAATTCCCGGTCACTGATTTAACGTCTGTTCGTCGATGTGAGTCAACAAAGAACCCTTTGCACTGTAATTAGCACTTGGCCAGTTCAGCCAGTAAACGGCGACGAGGCCCCGTAGCCGAATGGCATTTCTGCGACGCGAAACGCCGCCGAAACGCCACAGAAATGTAGTCTGGCTCTGTCGCGCCAATACGCAAGAGCGATAGAGATAGACAGCTACGAAAGAGATATTATCGTCAGCGTTTCGTGAGCATTTGTGCACACTGTGGTGGCGCGACGGAGCCTGAATGCATTTCGATTGCTACAATAGCGTCAACGATTGTCACTTCGACTAGGCCGGCAGGGTGGTACTAAGGTGCATTAGGGTAATTCCGAAAGTTGTCTAATTAGGAAAGTCACATAAAAATCACCATTATTTCCATCATATCAAGATTCCCCTTTCGGAATTACCAGAGCATTTTTGTCATTCGGAATTACCCTAATGCACCTTATCAGAGAGCAAGTCGCGTTAATGAAATAATCACTGAGACGTGAACTCAAGAATCATGATCCACTAGTCTTTCCGCTGCAGTATAAAATAGGTAGGTATATTTAAAAATAATATTGATGAATGAAATAAATTACACATGTAAGAGAAAAAGTGTACGTAACTATACCTACAACATATTACAAAGCTTCACACAAACTACATCGACATACAATGTATAAAGGCGGACTTATTACAAGGGAGAGATAAGCCATAAAACAAGATAAGGTACAGCAGGGCAAATCTCGACTTGGGGCAATTGTAACTAATCCATTTTTTCCATTACGTTCTTTAATATACGTATCATATGTAACATAATAATATGTGAGTTTAGGTACCGTTAGAGCGACTGAATAATGTTGTGGAGCGTTTTAATTGAAGGTTGAAGGTATGTTTTCCCTGGGGCAGGACCATTTCGCCCGAAGCGGTTCAAATGTCGCCCATTTTAATTGAAAGATTAATTGGATCCCATCTCAATATTATTTCATGTACTACAATGTTGCCAAAAGGAAACTTTAAAGCTCGCACTGTCAAAAAGTTATCAGGGTACGTAATCAAATGCACAAACGCTTACGATAATATCGTTAACAATTATTATTTATTTTATTATTTATTTAATAAAACATCTTACATAGAAACTTAAATGTAAATACAATGTCCCCCAAAACTGTTTACACAGTTTGACTGTGGGATCTGGGTGAGTCTAAAGGTACAAGCGCCTCTATCTGCCGCGCGACAGAGCAAGAGTGCGTTTTGATTGGCGCGGCGTCTAGCGTCAACAATTGTCATTTCGGCTAGGCCAGCTGATCTTTTTTCTGAGCCTCTCTGTCTTCACGAGTTCAATTTCACAATTAGATTAACATTGTAATGTTACACTTTTTACCGATAAGTTTTATTGTCATAAAGTTCAAAAAAATCATGTACCTACAGTGTGTTACCAACAAGTGGGCTTTTTTAAAGGAACGTAATCTTACATAGTTATTTAACTGAACCATGCCCTTAATTAAATAATAATTAAAATTTTCGATTTTATAAACTTTTAACAAAAATGTTATTGCCAGTATTACAGCACACACATTTGTCAAGTGAGGGCAATAACAGCTCATAAGTTATGAGCGATGTGAATAATGACAATTAAGAAGTGCACGCATTACATTGAATGTTGGGATTTGGGAAAACTATTTTTTCAGTTAATTTAAATAACTATGATTTGCTGATATACGCAAACGATTGCTGGTTGACTGTAGGTATTATTATTGGTTTTAATAAATGCCCGGGTGGTGGTACACTCTGTATCACACACTAAACTAAAAAAATCTGTCAATTAATTATCTTTGATGAGTTTGATATTTCTACAGATGATTACGGTATAAATCCGATGGGATTGAAAACCAATCCGGTTTGCAATCTCTCGATAAATAGGTAAGAATTCGTCGAATATGTCTAAAACATCACACTAAAGTGTTAAAACTTGTAGTAATCATCAATAAGCATACTTTAACTTGTTTAGTGACATCATGTTATAGGTACAAGTGTGAAATAAAATAAATCATTTTAAGTTTTGAATAGGACTCCGTGCCTCATGGTCACAGATTTATTATATACTATAGATGTTCTTAGCCTGCCAAGCAAACTCAGTCAAATCGTCTAGGCAACTAATTAGCCCGTCCCTACATTCCACAGCTTGCAGCTTTCGCGAGACTACATCATCATCATCATCATCATATCAGCCCTTTATCGCCCACTGCTGCTAGGCCTTATATAAATTAGGAACACTTTTAATATTACTGTGTAATTATAGGGCTAGCGACATTTATCGTCACTACTTTGAAAAAATCTCGTATCTCACGCTGCTCCTCAAAGTTAAAACGCAGTAAGTTTATATGCATTCCATACATACTTACTACAATTTTCTTTTCATTGACAGACGAAGATACAAGTTTTTTTTTTAAAGTAGTGACTATATTTCCTATTACAGGTATTTATTCAAGTAATTACACATAGATTAACTTATTTCTTCTCTCCAATACCTATACAGAGTGTAACAAAAATGGTGGTGATCCGTTTAAGGGCGTATTCAGTATCGTATTCTGATCAGGAAAAAGTAGAAGAAAAATTTTTTTTCGCGAAAAAAATTTTCATTTTTGTATGGGCCGGGCCGCGAGTATCGGCCGAACCGCCATACAAAGGTAAAAATTTTTTTCGCGAAAAATATGGAGATTCGACCGATTCGCGCGGCCCGGCTCATACAAAAGTGAAAATTTTTTTAGCGAAAAAAAATTTTTTCTTCTACTTTTTCCTGATAAGAATACGATACTGAGTACGCCCATAAACGGATCACCACCATTTTTGTTACACTCTGTAGATGTGCTCATGGCTCATTGCTATTAAAAATATGAAGGTAAAATAAGTTTCAGGGTTAGTCCTAAATAATTATATTATATATTTATATTAGAGGTTACTAAATAAACACATGTAGCAGAATTTTAAAATGTTTATATACAGTAGTCGATACGCTAATATAAATGCCACTTAATACCAGGAAATGTGTGTAGCCAGCCATATAGGCAAATGGCAAACCATAAAATAAATATCATCAGCCTGGTAAGTGCTTCTTTAGTACCGCTTTAATTTAATAACAACTAGGTGTTTACGACGTGTATGTTAATTTTAGTTTATTTTCGATATAAAACAGTCGTATGTTACTGGAAAGTATAAGGAACAAGATGTTAAAATAAGTGGTTTGCCATTACCATCATGTGAAAGTAATGATTCTGCTACGTAATATGCATAAAAAAAGTTATTCATATTAGAAGACGAAGTTGTGTTAGAAGACGAAGGCACTTTTGAGTCTCTTCTCTCGGAAAATAGTAAGCCCAACACAGACCCCGGTCCCAGCCCTACTCAATGGGTGGATAACATGGAATAACCTGCAAGAAGAATCTGCCTTTCGGGCCTTCGTTAGCTCTTCCTAGCTAGTTGCTTGACCTGGAGATTGGAGGAAAGTCTCTCGATATCAGAATATCGAACCCTGTCGGACGCCGTACGGACGACGCCCTATCAGCGGGCGCCGGCTCCGAATAGACCACAGAGTAGACCACAGTCTACATTGTCCATCAAAGGCGTCTGACAAAATTGTCTCATCATAAAATTTACTCTGTGCCTAACCTGTGAACAATATAAGTTGCGTAAGCATATAAGGTACTTACAGATGAGCCAGCTCGTGTGCGATGACGAAGGCGCTCGTTAGCCCCTCGTCGCGGATGATGGCGGCGGAGCGCTCTCGCGAGCAAACTCCGGAGACGGGGGCGAAGCCCGATGGCCCGCCCAGCGGAGCGCGGGTCAGCCAAGCCGCTGCGTCCCAGCCCGCGCGGTCTGGAAACAGGTGTGTATTCAGTGCTGGTGCATCGATATACGAAAAGGTGTAGACCTAAAGCTCAAAGAGAGACCTGCAAGTCTGATCGTCAAGCCCAGTTCACGCCTTCCTATCATCAGCCACATGACGCTTGTGAATATTTAGACAATATAAAAATATCATATATTGCAGTCGCAATTATGAAGGCAAAAGCGCCTTCCTATGTATCCAAGGCTGTATAGAGACGTACAAAAATCATTACATCTACATCGAAAATGGCAACAGTGGAAGCTAGTATTTAAATGGATCCTCCGATGTTTTGTACAAATCCTTGTAAAATGTTAATATTGAAAGAAGAACAGTGTCCAGAGGAACTCATGTCTATCGACTGAATGCTAACTTCATCTGTGAACTCCCTGAGGGTTCAAACAACGGTACTCGATAGCACTGGGCTCAATATCTCGAGTGAGAGTATGTAATTATGACTCCTAAATGTAGCACTGAAATTCGATAGGTGTCAGGTATTTGGAACAATTAGCGCCATTTCTCTACGCACTTTACTATTCTTACCAATTTTACCGAAAATTTAAAAAGACGCCATTTTAAAACAAACATTTACACTATAATTTTATCCATAGAAAAGATAGTTGAGTAAGCATCACATTAAGTTCCGAGAAACACATTCGCAGCTACAATGTACATATCTACAAATCAGGATTTGAACCCACGACCTCCAGTTTGAAAGTCTCACGCTGACAGCTACTTAGAAATTTTATAGACTTTCTAGTAATTGCGATATAAGGTCTCTCATTTCTCTTCTACAGTTTCCCCTATTTATAAAAATGTATTGTGTCTGTAAGTACCTAAATGATATATCAACAGAACAAGAGGCTGGCGGAAAATATACAGAAAACAAAATAAATTCGCGGAATTTTTACTACTCTTATAAAATGTTGCTCTTATTACTACGTACCAGCTGTAGCGCCGAGTTTTGTTATGCAATAAAGATCAATTTAAAGTGCCTTAGTGTATATCGATCTGACAGATATTAGTTTGGAACGTGAAGGAGTTTATACGTCTCCTATATACGTGCTAGTTGGAAGCGTTTTCGATGAAAATAATTGTAATTAGCTTCGGCAGTCTATCTCCGCTCCGAAGCCACAGGTGCAAAGTCGTGTCAAAACCAAATGTCGTGGTACGAAATTGACCTTTTGCTCGTTACGTTTTTGTTTATTAAAGTAGTTTACGTAAAATTACTATTACTTAAAACTGTAATTTATACCTATTATTTAGGTTAGTTTTGACTTATTACTGTTCTTAGGTACTTTATAATTTAAAGATATTTACCTACGTATTTAACTTTTTTGTCAACTCTTTGTCCTAAGCAATGTAATCGATTAAGGTATATAATAGGGATGACGACTACATAAAAAAAATTGCATTCTGTTTAGTCCGTCAGTTAGATTGTCCAAAAACACTGAACACATATTTTTCGCTTTTTCCCGGTGGGGGCTTGTGACGTCACTTCTAAGTAAAAATTGTACCTAGGCGTGACGTCACGCGAAACTTCAAATCACTGTACCGTCGTCATTTTTCGTTTACGAGATTAGTTTTTTTTTAGTCGTCTCGCCTATTTCATTATAAATAGTTTATATTAAAATGATGAGATTGATACTGAGGAAACTGCATCCAAAGGGATAATACCTAATATAGATAATTATAAACTTTCACGTAAATATATACAAGTATCTATACACGTAACTAATTTCATTAGCTAGGTACCTATAAATTTAATACCTATTGCTATTTATTCTTAGTTTCAAACTAATAACGTTTCTCTTCAAATATACTGACAAATATATTCACTCCGCAAAGTTATACAAATTGTGTTAGGCTTTATAAAGTATTTCCAGACTTTATAAATACCAGCCTGTTGCATATTCAACGGAGACTAAGTCCAACTTTCGTATTAAGTGCTAGTTTTGTTTTAATGAAATGTTTCATAACGAGGGGTGCAGTTTCGTCCCCGGTCCGACTACTTGAGTTGAGATATACTTTTCTGGATACGAGAGTAATCTAGTTGCAAATGTTCATTATAAATTGCTTATATCCAAGAATTATATTTGATGAAACGAACTAAATTATATATTTTGATGAAAAAAATTATATATTTTGATGAAACGAACGGTGAATCGAGTAGGTATGCTTTATGGATAATTATAAATTCGAACGAAGTTGTATCTTCGGAAGTTGCTATGATGACTTGATGACAGCTTAACAATAAGCGGGCCGTGTGTTTGTTTGCCATCGACGCGGTAAACATATTAATTTATGGTGATATCGGATCGGACAGTGAAAACAGTCGATGATTATGTTTATTCATTGGGCTTACCAGGTGGTAACTTCATTAAATGTCGATAGTTCCATTTGTTTACAGCTTCCAGCGCCTTCTTCACATTCCCATATTTCACTACTGGATCGTTTTCCAAGTACAGCTGGTTGATTACTAGCGTCATGTTCGAGCTCACCGATGGATCGTTGAAGATAGCACTGACCTAAAACGTTATACTAATAAATAACAATGTACTAAATATACTAGCGTGCACCGAGATATCTCTCCAATAAATTTCACCGAAACGAGTGTACTTACAATATTCATTAACGCTAAAATATAGTGCCTCACTCGTGTTTCATCTTGACCGTGAAACTTCATCATCGTGTGATCCGCCACAATGGCCATTTCCAACCACAGTTCCTGGGGGCCTGTAAAGATAAATACACCGTCAGAAATGCCACCACCGAATTTGCTGAGGTACTTTGTAAACATTACACACCTTCCACAGGTCTGGACACTATCACATTTCGGTATTCCTGGACGTCACGGTCATGATTGTGCCGCAGACGCACTTGCGGCATCGGCGTCGACGTCTCCTCATCAGACAGGTCAAGTTCAAGATCGGACACAGTGTCGCCTGTGAGGTTATACGCCGCCGGCTGCTCCGAGAGTAATACATCTCTTCTCCTGAGCACATGGGCACCATCGCTGTTCTCTTTCCCTGTCGGCTGCAGTACAAACTCCTCTCCGTCAACTTGTAGCAGCCCGTAGAGCTGATCGCCACATTCTGTCACTGTCACTGATGATTTTTCCTCGTACAGCACTCGTCCTTTATAAAACTGGCACTCGTTGTAGTAGGGAGATCGTATAGCTGTGTTTTCCTGAAGCTCCAAATGCCAGCCGAGCAGATGGAGGTGTCTCGTGCTGTCGGCAGCTTCTCGCCTCGTGCGCTGGAGGGTGTTGAACAGCAAGGGTTGCGGTGGGGGGCGCCAGGCGCCGGCGCAGAGGCCGGCGAGCAGCACGAGCGCCGCCCTCAGCCAGCGCACCATGTCCGCGCGGCGCCGCGGGCTCGGCCTGTCTGCGCGCGCGTCGGTCGGGCTGTGCACTCACGCGTCCGCGCACATGGCGGCCGTCTCGGCGCGCGGAAGGTAAACGACTCCGCGGTTTATAGATTGCATGGGTTCACGCAGTATGCGTCATAGTAAACAAAGGGCGCGCTTCTGTTTTTGTTTTGTAATTGCCTAGCGTACGCGGCTATCTAGCGGCCCTTTATCAAATGTGGCCATATGGTATCGGAAATATGAGAGTAGCATTGGTTGATACAATTTATACCAGCAATTATTTTAGTATTTGCTTTTACTTATTTAGCAGCAGTCAAATATTATTGAAGTAGTAAATAAATACGTTTTCTTTTTAGATAGGAAACAATGAGATAGGGTAGTAATGATACCCAACCTTATCTTCGTATTCTTATTACATTTATTACTGCCTATTTCCCCAGGGTATTAGGTCGAGTATTTACTTAGTAATAAATCCGTAACATATTTGTATACAGTAGGTACATACGTTCCTCCGTCAGAGCCTCAACATCTTATTAAAACCAAAACAACACGATGACAATGTTGCTCTTTCCTTAACGCAACAAATCGTACTCGTATTATTTTATTATAATTTATCCATACTAATATTATAAATGGGAAAGTGTGTGTGTCTGTTTGTTTGTCCGTCTTTCACGGCAAAACGGACCAACGAATTGTCGTGGTTTTTTAAGTGGAGATATTTGAAAGGATGGAGAGTGACATAGGCTACTTTTTGTCTCTTTCTAACGTGAGCGAAGCCGCGGGCAAAAGCTAGTATGTAATGTTGTAGGATCTGTATACTTATATGTATTGATCTTGGACAATCAGGCACGGGCATGATTCACTGATATGACTGAAATAGAATACCTTAGCGTACCTTATTCAGAAAAACATATCAGATGTATGATTACTAGTATTTAGTATAATTATTTATATACATACCTATTTAGTTTCATACATATATGTAGAAGTGTTGCATATAATTATGCTTACATGTCTTAATTATAATATCTATAAATCTTTAGGTAGGTCTGCCTAAATAAAAAAAATAAAATCTGCCTATGCAGTGGGGTGTTCATTTCTTTTCCCCTCACTAGCTCGGAAACACGTGTTTTGTCCTTCAATACTAGCGGTTAAAAACGTATTTTATCCACTAGTGGGTAAAGTAATTTGACCTTGAATAAAGTCAAATTAACTGCTCTAAAATTGATAAAAGTAGGTGAATCTAGAAATAAAGATGATTTTGGACTATACTGGAAGCAGTGATAAACGCATTTTTTGCGTTGTAGTTTACTCGCTATAGTGAGGGGAAAAGTTTTGTGTTACACTCGGGTGCAAATGTATTTTACTTCTCGTGAGTTAAAAAACTCGCAAGTTCAGGATTCTATTCTCAAACCACTCGCTTCGCTCGTGGTTCAACTATAGAATCCTTTCACTTGCTCGTTTTTCAATTCCACACTCGGCGTTAAAATACAACTTAGCCCCCTTGTATAACAAATAACTATTAAAGCAATTTTTATATTGGATTGTGGAATACGGTTAGGTGAGTACCTAAAACTAAATTAAATCTGTAATGGTCCAAAAAAATTAAAACTTCTATTGTGCTTAGTACTTTTATTAATCTACTTCATAGTATGGGTAAAGTAAGGTAACAACGAATTACCGTGAAGTAACTATTGTTTTAGAATAGACGCTAACGCTACGTGACGATTCAATTCACCATGTCAGACACAGTTCTTTTGTTGCGGTGAACTCTTTTGACAGTGTCCAAGTACCTATAGATATTCTGCCTTTCTTCTTTACTGAGATCCCCAGTCTTATGTACGTAGTAAGACAAGGTGCCATCTTCTTGGTTAGTGCTGGAGCCGTGAGGCGCAGGAGTTCGGTTGGAGTAGTCAAGAGTGAGAATGACGCCCTCGTCTTTAGGATTCACGTTGCCGTGAAAGAGATAGTTGCGCAGATTCTGAGACAAGTACTTGCCAACGTTGCCAACCTGGAAGTAGCCCGTCTGCCTGAAGCCCTCGATGGTGAACTCGGGGTGGTTCCGCAGCTCATTTGCAAGTGTCTGCACTTCGCTCATTCGTATGGACAAGTCCTTTAATGGCCCGCCGGAGTCTTCAAAACTCTGAAAACATATTTGTCTCATAAGAAAAATCACTGTCGAGACTTCTTCGTTGTTTACATACGTTAAAGGAGAGCGTGACACACGAGATCAAGTAATTTTTTTTTATTTTATCACCGAGGTACAGATGATGCCACCACAACTACTTGCGTAAAATATGTAGTCGCGCATGGCCGGGAGTTCAAAAGAAACTTGTAACAAATATTACACAACACTCATAACATGATAAAAAATGGCGATAAAATTTATTTTATTTACAAATGTGTAAGGCACTCTAGAAGTAATTAACCATATAATTACCTGAAGATTAGCGAGCGTAATCAAATATCCGACGACATTCATCTTTTCTCAACAAATATGGTGCGATGTGTTCACTTCAGCTGTCCCTCCGACTTTGAGCCTCGATTCCACTTCCAGCATTTATAATTTGTATTCGGACGAGACCACGTTGACTAACATTATTCCAAATTGTTTTGTGCCGATGTTAATAAGTGTCTGACAATTGGTCTAAATTTACATAAAAATATAGGAGGTTTCGTGCCATTTTAAGTGTTTTGTTTTCATCGTGTACATTTTGTAAGAAAATGTGAGTGGAATTCATTGATGACAAGCTTTTTGCGACTGAAGAGTAAATTGCGAATGATCTAGAACAGGGAGTACATGTGCTTTACGCTGTTCAAGCTTTAGCTACGCTTGGATTGTGCTGAACTGACGGTGTTTACTGTTTACTCGTGACGCAGGTGAAGTAAAACTGTAAGAGCACTGTATGATGTCTTCACCAACTGAAAATGCAAAAACAATACAGTTACTTTGCGATTTTTTCATTATTAGGTACATCGTTATGTTTGCATCGTATTAACTCCGACTCAAATTAAATAATGAAGCATGACGTAATCGACGTAACCGTATATTTCTTAGGATTATTCAAATGTTCTTATGCACAATTGCACATGCATACATATACATATGCATACAATAGGGAATTTTCAAAATTGGCTATCTGATAAGATTTTAGGTGCGCGCGGCCCTCGATCAGACCAAAAGATCCATAGTATGGTTCCATATAATGACATAGCTTCTCGATGTCTTACATTTAAAGTGGTAGGTACATACTTACGTTAGAGTAGGAGTTGAGAGACAGGTCTGTGATGCAACCCGCAGTGAGCACGAGCGGCTCTGAGGCCCGCGTGAAGACCAGTTAGAAGCGAGCACCCCGCACCTTCAGTCGGAGGAATACAGGGCGTTGCAAATGCTCTCACTCTTACACACGTTATTAGGGTAGGAGTTCAGAGACAGGTATGTGTTGCCGACATACGTGAGAGTAGGAGTTGAGCGACAGGTCTGTGATGCCGCCCGAAGTGAGCACGAGCGGCTCGGACGCCATGACACCAGCAAGGAGCGAGCGCCCCGCACTTTCAGCCAGAGGAGTACAGCACGTTGCAAATATTCTCACTCCTACACACGTTAAAGTAGGAGATAAGAGAGTTAAGAGACAAGTCTGTGATGCCGTGGTACACACGTTAGAGTAGGAGTTGAGCGACAGGTCTGTGATCCCGCCCGCTGTGAGCACGAATGGCTTGGAGGCTCGCGTGATGACCAGCAAGAAGCGCGCGCGCACTCCGGCCATGTTGGCCACGCCGCACTCCCAGCCGGAGCAGTATAGCGCGTTGCGTATATTTTCGCTCTGGGATTTAAAAAATATGATTATGTTTCAGTCAAATTGAATCAAACACCACGGAGCCCTCTTTATTCAGAACATTTGGGAGGTGTGTGCGGAGCCGAAGCCAACTCGTAGATGCCCTTTAGACACTTTAATGATGATGATGATGTAGGGAGTACACCGAACGGATGCTGTTCATCTATACTATACTTACTATTATTTTAATATTATAAATGGGAAAGTGTGTGTGTCTGTTGTTTGTTTGTCCGTCCTTCACGGCAAACCGGAGCGACGAATTGACGTGATTTTTTCAGTGGAGATAGTTGAAAGGATGGAGAGTGACATAGGTTACTTTTTTTCTCTTTCTAACGCGAGCGAAGCCGCGGGCAAAAGCTAGTGCTATTACATTGTAAGGACTATTTGTCAGGGTGTAAGGAGCATTTGAGAGTTTCATAGAATCTAAAATAAACATGGCTTCATAGCTAAGTCCATCTCCTAATAGAGATGAACTTAGTACCTACTATGGGTTATGGCCGTTATGGGATAGAAACCGGACGCGTGCCTGAAAGCATTTCATACGTTGAACGTTTAAAATCGTCTTCCTCAGGGAAAAGTTGCGTTTCTAATATGATTTATTAAGGAAAGACCCATAAATTATCAAAATGCCGCAATCGCAATTTATAGCTCAAGTTGGTTTCATTTCCTCCTTTGACCCATTTTCTCCAAGTTTTTGCTATCTGTATGCAAAATGTAAAATATAGCTGTTGTTTTTCAGTAATCATTAACAATGTAACGTTATTGGCTATCAAATATCAATCACTCATAATTTAATATTCATAATACGGTAGTAATACAATACAGTATTAAAGTTATTATATCCTTTAGTGGCAATTCAGATTATAAATCAGTCTATTAAATATTAGTAGGTAGCTGTAGGCACCTGTTATTAATACAATTGTACAGGGAATTAACAATTTAAGTAGAAACTCTTGGGCCGTGGGGCTAAAAACATATTCAATGAAATATTTCAACGCCTGGTTGACGTATCCGGTGACCAGAGGGCTGTCAGCTACTTTGGCCAGCGAATAAGTTTATGGCCATTCAAAAAGGCAACACTGCCAGCCTACTGGGCACCATGGAACTAATCTGGGCACCATCACCGTGGATGACCTGGGAAGCATTTTTTATTTGTAAATATTATATTAATTTGTATAGTTTTAAGTTGAACATATATTAAATTGTTTAGTTTAAGTTGTTGCAATTTAGTTTCTAATGGGTCGGCAACGCGCATGTGACACCCCTTGAGTTGTAGGCATCCATAGGTTACGGTGGCCGCTTTCCATCAGGAGGACCGTATACCTGTTTGCCACCGACGTGGTATAAAAAAAATCACCTGAATTTTAATCTCGTCGCACCATCGGCAGACTACGAACAGCTCGAACAAGTTGTAGCCGAGGAACAGCAGACTCATGAAGAACTTAGTGAAGCTCGCCGTCAACGTCTGAAATAATATCTAGGTAAGTTTCCCATTTCGTTAATGAGATTTTAAGATTTGCAATTAGTTAGATTTATTTAGAACTCTCCTGAGAAACATATTTGAAACCCGTCACTCACGTATTATTAATATTTTAAGATCAATATCGGTAAATGTGTCTGTTTTTTTTTGCGAGTGCATAGTTTTGCTACTTGCTTCTCACAGTTAGGAGTAAACGTATGAAAATACATTAGGTATACAAAATCATTTATTCAGCAAATAGGCCACAGGACACTTGTACATATCAAAATTACAGAGTATTCATTAAAATTAAACAAATTATACTGATAGAAAATAATAACAACTGAAAATATTAATCCTAACTGATTTAGAGTTAGAGATGTATAAAGTCTCTAAATGTCATATTATTACTAAAATACTTAATACGTAAATAACTAATTTGTTCCGGACTACTTGCTTGTTTTTGTAGTTGTCAATATTTTGTATTTCATTTTATTATGTAACCAGGATCTCATTAATTTAAATAAATATACTCCTCTTGGTTTCTTCATTAAAAAAAAAAACTTAATACGTAAAACAATCAAACAGATACAAGGAAAAAAATCTATAATAATTTTAGAGTTGTAAATGACTCTGAATGTCACAGGTAAAGATATTATACTTAATCAAATAATCCATGGAGATGTATTATAGGCTCTTCCAGAGTCAAAATTATATGAAATTAAAATATTTAAAAAGTAAAACCCTTTAAATGTCTAATCATATAAAAAAAGTACAGGAAATAAACAGCTAAATTATACATTTTAAGAGATGTGCAAGTCTCTAATTGTCAATAATTAAAGTAACAAATCAAGTTAGCAATAAAATATACCTAATAGGTAACTCTCAATAAACATTGATCATTGATGGTTTAAATAGGCCAAATGTGAAGGCCGGAGTCCGGACACTCTTCAGTTTATTACAATACTTACCCGTATTGACCTATTAGGTGTCATATGTATTTAATAAAAATCAATTATTTAAATAAACCAAACCTTTTTTGATAAAAACAGGATTCTCCGTGATGATATCAGAAAGCACAAAGTTACCGCCGAATATAAAAGCTATTAAGGTTAATGAATATTCGGGGAACCGAAATTGATTTGAAGTGACCTATATTTTTATTAGATATTCAATTTCAGAGGTTAGGCAAAGTCGAAATATAATTTTATATCAGCTGTTTTAGGGGGATATCAATTTTGTTTGGTCTATTATTATACACTCATATACTATATGGATATAGTCGTTCAGAGCCAGGACAAGACAAGTTTGTCACGATTTCGTTATCCCCGGCTCTGCAAGGGTTAAGTAAACATCATAATTACATCGAACTTTGACGTTTAAAATAACATTTGCACCGGCGACGCTGTCAAGATTTGTTTTTCTAGAGTCAGGCCAAAATGTTGCCAACTTATTTTGGCCTGACTCTAGTCGCATTGTGCATTACATAAAGTTAATCATTGATATACTCTGTCAACCAAGTCTGTCAGTAAATAAGAACAAAGAAAATTATATGCAACCTTTTCTTTAGGGTGCTAAGAAAAGGATGCCTATAGTTTTCTTAGTTCTTATTTACTGACTTGTTTTTTTTTTTTTTTTTAATTTATTGAATAATAAACGACTTGACCCATCGTTTTGACAGAAGATAGATTATCAAACTTCCATAAGTCTTACGTCCTCTGGCACCAGAAGATAGTATCAAACTTCCATAATACCGAGTAAACACTACTATATACAAGGTGAAATAAAAATAGACTGGTCAAAAAGAGAAATAAAAACCGGCCAAGTGCGAGTCGGACTCTCCCACCGAGGGTTCCGTACAAACTTTCTTTCAAACTACCTAGTAAAAATAATCTCATATTTTCATATAACTCTAATGACTTGACTAGAAGACAAAAGTATAGGCACTAATGAGTATTATAGTGTATAGCGCCATCTCTCGGTCAATTTGCTAACTAATTTGCGCGACCTGGTTTTTCAGGGATAATTCTTTATAATGTTAACCGATTTAAACAGTTTTTACTTTATTGGACAGAAGATGGTTTACATAACATCTCGTATTAATTTTAAGTACCATATACATCCGCAAGGGTGGGTAAATTGAAAGTAAAAATCTGAAAAGTTTTTTGTGAATTAAAAAAAAAGTATTCAAAATACAAACACGATTATATTTTTCCTGTAATATATAGCATAAAACCAATGTTTACTAAAATTTTCATAATTTTTCGTTGGTAAACTTCGGAGATAAGGGGGGGACGGTATTTTTTTTTACATTTTCCTTCAAAATTCTTTTTTTTTCCACAACAAAAAAATTATAAAAAATAGTTTATTTACGTTCAATTTGAGCTCTTTCCAACGATACCCCACTTGACCTAGTAACTTGAAATTTACAGTTTGCCCCCCTTTCATTTTGGCCATTTTCTACAATTAAAATTAATATATTAAAAAAAATTATACTTTCTATTTGTAGAGGTTTACAATGTTCACAACTATTCCAAATTTCAAGTTGATAGCATTAGTAGTTCTCGAGATATTTAGGAATGTGACAGACGGACAGACAGACGGACAGAGTCGCACCATAAGGGTTCCTGTTGTACCTTTTTGGTACGGAACCCTAAAAAACAAAGTGTGATGTAAAGCTGCATTTTTGGTATATTATTTAAGGTCCTTGGAGGACTGTGAAACTGTGTTTTGCAAAGGAAAAAAGGGTGTGCTTTTTTTTAATTTGAAAAAAACTTTATTTACCAAAATATGTAATACCGAGATATGTTTTGCTGAAATCTGTCTCAAAATATTGGCAAAACGATTTTTTTCATAAAGAGGGAAAAAAATACCCTTTTTTAAAGCGTCATATCTCAAAGACTATTTGAGATACGACATTGCGAGTAGGCTCAAATGATTTTAAATTTAATGTACTTTCAACTTTGTAAAGCAACTTATTGCATAAAATCTCCAATTTTTAAATGACACTGTAAAAACTAAAACAAAAACGCTTTTTTGCAGTTTTTTGCAAATTAAAAAAAAATCACACCCTTTTTTTGCTTGCAAAACATAGTTTCACATTCTTCCAAGGACCCTAAATAATATACCAAAAATGCAGCTTTAAATCACACTTTGTTTTTTTAGCAGATTTTCGTGTAAGATTTGACCGGTCTAAAAGGCCCGTTCAAACTTTGCATAATTACTTTTGGGGTCATAATGAACAACTTTTACTATGGGACCAATGCTGAAATCGCGAAAAAGAATTGAATGTTCCATAGAGAAATCATGACAGTTGAAATGTATGATACAACCAAATTTTTTTTCACGATTTCAGCATTGGTCCCATAATAAAAGTTGTTCATTATGGTCCTAAAAGTCACTATGCAAAGTTTAAACTGTCCTTCTTATTTCACCGTGTAGGGAACCAACTTCAGCCTTATTGTAGCGTGAAATATGGTATAATTATACAGCCAGTTAATTTACTAACATCTTAATAAGTAACTTACCAGCGCGACTTGGTAACCAGCAAAACAAATTTGCAAGCCGCTTGCCGCCACTTGTCCCAACATCGGGGGGCTTATGGTTTTACGGAGCTCCATAGTGTGCCTGAAGTAATAAGGGAATATTAAATTAGTGTGGAGCTTTGTGAATACTAAAATACTTTGAGCAACACCGGCTTGCGATATGTCGGAAGGAGCGAAAGCGATATCTTATTAGGTACCGTACAAATAGTTCTGCCGTTTTTTTTTCGGGAGAAATAGGAAAAACTTACTCATATTTTATCTTCAATTCAAGCAACACATAAGGGAGTCGACATTCGTACTAATTCCTATCTGCGGAAACATAAATCCATACGAAATACGAGTGTACCTATTATGTCGTTATTACATGTTAGATTACGCATAGAGCCATTTCATATGTATTATATGAAGTGAATACGAGTATAGCCGCTGCTCCCTTCCAGGAATTAAAGTAGGTGCCTAAAGTGGTGTCGGGTGTTAGTTACTTTACAGTTTTTAATACGTGTTTAAAACAAAGCCATCACGCAAAAAAAAATACGCTTTTAAGCTCATCATAATATTAAGTATAGTTTATGAACAGTAACTTACATCAAAATATTTTTGTGTTGTTCAGTCAGCAGGCCCAGCCGAGAAATGTAAACTTTTCTGAAGTGGTTATCACAAACAAGTTCATCTCTGCTCAAACCTAAAAAAATTAAGTGTAAACTTCATTAAAACTTTGTTTTAAAAAACCTTATTACGAATTTGGAGTACCAAGGCCTTTGACCATATTACTCATATTACAGTCACGCACTGTTAATTGATAAGCTCATGTTGCTGACTCTTTTATAGGCACCCTTCCTTATTAAGACACTGAGTTTAATTTACAAATATTTGCTTTTCAAATGAAATTACACCGGCCGCGGCCAAGAGCATGCTGATGACCAATCTCAATTAGCAATGGTAATTCATGGGCACTTAAAACATCTTCCAGGATCGTAAACGGACGAATCCGTCATGTTTAGGTACTCATTTACCATTTGCAAACATAACGGATGCCACCTGAAGCCCACTTTACTGTTACAGTGAATATCTAGGCATCGTTTTCTAAGCTAAATAAAATTATTTATTTATTGTTGTTTTCTCTTCAAATTCATTGTTGAATCTTTGTGTTTAAAATTAAATTAAGATATGCCTTATAATGGACCCGGTACGTCACAGTTTTACCTTTGAAGTCCTTCTCGCAATCGACCAGAATATTCTCGAAGCAGTCAGCCAGGAACGTGTACTGGCAGATGAGGTGTATGCCTGCATGATGACGTCATTGACCATGATGAAGAAGGCCGTGTAGTGGAAGGCAACGATGTGGATGGTGTAGGCGATGGAGTAGCGCAAGGCTCTGCTGAAGTACACGCCTAGTATATTTTATATGAATCTGGAACGTCACAACTTTACCTTTGAAATCCTTCTCGCAATCGACCAGAATATTCTCGAAACAGTCAGCCAGCACCGTGTACTGGCAGATGAGGTGTATGAGGTGCGCCTGCATGATGACGTCATTGACCATGATGAAGAAGGCCGTGTAGTGGAAGGCGACTCCGTGGATGGTGTAGGCGATGGAGTAGCGCAAGGCGTGTACTGGAAGATGAGGTGTATGAGGTCTGCTGAAGTACAACGTGTAGTATCTTTTATATGAATCTGGAACGTCACAACTTTACCTTTGAAATCCTTCTCGCAATCGACCAGAATATTCTCGAAGCAGTCAGCCAGCACCGTGTACTGGCAGATAAGGTGTATGAGGTGCGCCTGCATGATGACGTCATTGACCATGATAAAGAAGGCCGTGTAGTGGAAGGCGACGATGTGGATAATATACGCGATGGGGTAGCGCGAGGGCCTGTTGAAGTCCACGCCTAGACGTAGGCCCACAGTTAGGTTGTACTCTATGTCGTCCACCAGAGGGTAAACGTACCTGCATGGCAATTATAGGTAATGTTCTAGAGCTGGCGCGAATGGATATAATGTATTAAAAATATATAAGTATGTATGTATCTCATTAGCCAATAAAATTAGTGGCTTTTGACAATCTTGAACTTTTGACTGTATACCGATATTACCGATATAGTTGTCACACACAATCAGTTTCTTTTATTTCAGTTTAAAAGGCTTTTATTTCATTAGTGCTAGCTTTCGTAAAATCAACATATAGGATAAACGCACTGATGACAGCCACAAATTCGTCCACATGTTGTTACCGTTATGTGTGCAAACGTCGACTAATAAAGTGTCGTTAAAAGTCATTCTGACAGTGACATTGACAGCCACAAATTCGTACACATTTTGTTACCGTAACGAGTGCACACGACGACTACATTTTGTTATTGTATCAATACGGTCGCATTGTTTGCACGACGTTACCACGCGTTATGTCACATTTAACAGTTAGTTACTGATTTGAAGATTTTGCGACTGAAATGGTTGTATGGGCTTGCAATATGGCCTTCGTAGCTTTGGCGCCGCTCCAATGCAAATGAAAATTATTCAATTTTAAATAACCCTCAATTTCCAAATAGGTTTGGACGTTGTCTTGAATTATCTCTTAAAAGTGTCTTTGCCTTAAGCTTTATTTCTCGGCCCCTAAGACGAAGTGTCGGCCCTTTTCCCATTTGTCTTTCTATTTCTTACGGAATGAGTGCACAACATAAATACGAATAGATACTTACTCGTTATGTTATGCTAATGAAATGTCATACAAATCTCAAGCGGCACTGTCCTATAACACGTACGAGTTTGTATGATATTTACAAACAGCACCAAAACGAGATCGATATCGACACAACTTCTTTTCCGTGTATAAAAAATATTTTTAAGTGTAAGTAGTAATAACTTTAACATTAAGCAAACTATGTGTACTTCAACGCATGCTGTGGTCTTCTGTAATTGATAAGACCTATCTTACCTTTTTTTCTGTGCATGTTAAGAACGCTAAGAAACTGTGTATTGTTGAAGATCCAAATAAATTAATAGTTATTTGTTATACAATGGGGCAAAGTTGTATTTTAACGCCGAGTGTGGAATTGAAAAACGAGCAAGTGAAAGGATTCTATAGTTGAATCACGAGCGAAGCGAGTGGTTCGAGAATAGAATCCTGAACTTACGAGTTTTTTAACACACGAGAAGTAAAATACATTTGCACCCGAGTGTAACACAAAACTTTTCCCCTCACTATAGCGAGGAAAGTAAAACGCAAAAAAACGCGTTTATCACTGCTTTCAGTAGTTCCACAGGTGGTAAAACATCGTCATCACTAGATTCACTCATTTTTATCAATTTTAAAGCAGTCAAAATTACTATATTCAAGGTAAAGTTACTTTATCCACTAGTGGATAAAATGCGTTTTTACCCGCTGGTATTAAAGGACAAAACACGTGTTTCCGAGCTAGTGAGGGGAAAAAAATATTTTTTCACCACACCAACTGGTAAAGGCTTTCTTTGCTATTCGAAAACAGACCGCAAAATTGCATTTTATCCACAAGGGAGCAAAGTAATTTCATACAAATTTTAACTCGATGTCTTAATCTGGCTGCTAGATTTTACCTATAAATGATGATCTTAAATCATAAATATTGAATAAATTGACGGATTTGATTTATTTTGATGTTTTGTGTCAGTATTTTGTTCGTGTTGGTGTGGTGAAAAATTTTGTGTTTCACTCGGTGGCAAAGTTTGTTTAACCTTCGTGCCTTGATGCCCTCGCAACGCTCAAGATTTCACTTTTTGAACCACTCGCTACGCTCGCGGTTCAATATTGGAATCTCTCGCTTGCTCAGGTATCAATATTGGCACGTGCGGTTAAACAACTACTTTGCCCCCTTGTAAAACAAATAACTATTAAGTGTAAGTAGTTATAACTTTAACATTAAGCAAACTATGTGTACTTCAACGCATGCTGCGGTCTTCTGTAATTGATAAGACTATCTTACCTTTTTTTCTGTGCATGTTAAGAACGCTAAGAAACTGTGTATTGTTGAAGATCCAAATAAATTAAATAAATAAATGTCATAAAATACCTAATAGCCGGGTTTTCGACACTGAACCTTTTTGACGCAATGATAAAACTGAATTTGAAATTTATCTACATGCACGAAAATCTATGTGCCTCTGTGGTTTGAGACGGATTTAATCGATCATGCCTCTTTGGCGTGTAAAGGGTAATTTTATTTTTGTGTGTTCTCATACCAGGCAGCTAGTGTGAGACTGCCCAACCCCAGCATGAGCTTCAAGTACGTCTCGCTCCTCTCCATCCAGTGCTGCGCCAGCGCCTTCCTCGCGGGAGTCGACGTGTCCAGGTTCGACATCTGCATTAGGGTGGAGCGAAAAAACACTTTTCTGGAATTAGCATACCTAATAGTTATCAATCAGTGCCCCTTAGTCTATGAAGCCTTTGTGCAAATTTTCAGCTTTTTAAATCAACATCTTCTGCCTCCGCATTAGGGTTGAAATTTTGAAAATCTCATACAAACCTAAAAATTCAACTTTCAGATAAAAAAAAAATTTCGCCAGTATTATGTTTAGTATATGTTATTGATACATATCATTATGAGAAACTACAAAAAGTTGCGAAAATAGCGTCAAGAATCGCCAAAGTTTGTTTAGTTTCAGTACATTTGCCAAAATAGCCGCTAAAATACTGAAAATTGGCGATTTTTAACGCTATTTTCGCAATTTTTGGTAGTTTCTTGTAATAATATGTATCAATAATGTATACTAAACATAATACTGCCGAAAAAAAATTTTTATCTAAAAGTTAAATTTTCAGGTTTGTATGAGATTTTCAAAATTTCAAACCTAATGCGGAGGCAGAAGATGTTGATTTAAAAAGCTGAAAATTTGCACAAAGGCTTCATAGACTAAGGGGCATTGATTGATAACTATTAGGTTTGCTAATTCCAGAAAAGTGTTTTTTCGCTCCACCCTAATCTGCATGGACATGGCTAGTTTCTTGTACACGTTCTCGTGCATTCTCTGGATGAGAAAAAGTTTTTAAATAAAGCATAGGAAAAATCTCCATTACAGCACACCTCGGACACTGGCGATCAAATATATGAAAGAGCCGCGTTCCTAGCACACAGTCTAAGCTCGTGTAGGTGAACGCGTACTATGCTTGTATGAGTGAAATGTGACAGGTCGACTGGTCGCGTCTTTGACAGGCGGTAACTGTGAGGTAACCGAGAGGGGGTGGGCGGCACTTTCAGCGGGGAGCGGGAGTGGCCATGCAGTACGATAGTACTCTTTATTATACTGTGATTATAGTCTGTATAGTACGCAAATTTTACCTAAGTAAGCAAATTTTCATTTTATTTTAATCCAATTTTCGGATTTGGTGTCGACAGGTTTGCGTGTCCGAAAATAGTCTTGTTTAAAGCCTGACCAGAAATATATGACTATTGTCAGGAGGGCGCTGTTATTTTGATGTATGGGGCGACAGTTCAGTATAGTATGAAGAAAATAGTTCTAATAAAATTCCGCAAGATGGCGCTTAGTTATATATTTTCTGAACAGGCTTTAAGTAAAAAGTTCGGTTTCATTACCTTATCGATTTTTTTTTTCTGATCTTTAGTGTAAGGGCTATCTATACTTTGTCAAACAAGTCCGTCAGTAAATAAGAACAAAGAAATATATTTGCATCCTTTTCTTTAGGGTGCTATAGAAAAGGATACCTATAGTTTTCTTTGTTCTTATTTACTGACAGACTTGTTTGACAGAGTATAATTTTCAAAGGACGTAAATATTAATTTACATTTTATTAATGAACCGTTTTTACCATCTACACAAATATATGTATGTTACGTTTAACACATGCCTAAAACAGTTCTTTGACATATTGATTCAACAAAATGAAAGTTTTGGTCTCAGCCGGAATTAAATTCAAATCGAACCTCGAGTTTCTTCGACTATTTCTTTTGGTTCGGCACAAATAACTGTTCCGGTTGGACACCAAGAATATAATAAACATAACCTAACCTAACCACATCATTAAAATTTTGAAAAAAAAAAGTGATTTTCATGAAACATGGCTAAGAACACTACCGAAACAGACTAATGAGTTTTTCGGAACTTATGTGCGAAATGTGATTTGATATTTGCCAGTCGCTTTTCGGTGAAGGAAAACATCGTAAGGAAACCGGACTAATTCCCATAAGGTCTAGTTACCCTTCGGGTGGGAAGGTCAGATGGCAGTCGCTTTCGTAAAAACTAGTGCCTACGCCAAATCTTGGGATTAGTTGTCAAAGCGGACCCCAGGCTCCCATGAGCCGTGGCAAATGCCGGGATAACGCAAGGAGGATGATGATGGCTAAGAGCACTACCGACTAACTCAGCCTTCAGACGAAAAATAAATCGATTCATCCGTTCGGGAGCTGCGATGCCACAGACATACACACACACACACACACACACACACACACACACACAGACAGACAGACAGACAGACAGACACGTCAGACTTATAACACCCCGTTTTTGCGTCGGGGGTTAAAAATCTTTAAGCAATACACTTACCATGTACCTGTACCGGAACAGGGCCATCACCTGTATGACCATAACATTCATCTGCTCGATGACCATGTCGAGAGAACTCACGAAGGTGAGCATGTACCACATCTCGCCGACCATGAACGTCGCTATCATCAGCTTCACCGTGGTGCTGTACAGCTTGTAGAAGAAACCGTGGTCGGAGATCGACAACCCTTAAAGTAACCTCATTATTTGTAGAAAACTTGCATGCTGATTAAGGTACTGGCGCCTAATATGGCCCAGATTGGAACCAGCCCACTGTTCCCTCGAGGAACAAAGATTCTTAGTTTTAATTTCTTTTCCTTATATAGTTAAATAGATACTTAATTTCCGGTGCGCCTCCAACTGGCTGGCTCCATGATCTGCGCTCCCGTTAAATCGAATTATAAGTAGTTATCGGTTCAAAAGTGAAAATTGACATTCAAGTGATAGGAGAAACCATGCAGTGCCTATAAACGTGTATATGGGGCTGTCGTTTTGAGTGAGGATTTTCCTAAGTGTATCCACGTGGCCACACAAACGCCTCCGGACAATGTAAGTAGCCTCTCCAATCAAACGCCGCTAAATCCACTTTCAATATTTCTAACGTTTGTAAAAATTCTAACACACAATATATAATGGGTTACCATTACTGGTAAGTAATGGTAAGTGGTGTTAATGTGTTAGAATTGTGCCCATGTTTGTTAGTAATTTAACCAAAATAAAACTGCACGTACCTTAGGTTACAAAATATATTTTACAAAATTCGAACCCGGGACTTCCGCTTTATAGCGACTAGCCTAGGAGGTTATCAAAATGTAACCAAATATCATAATTTTGGGTGCGTATCGATCGATATAACTTTTTTTTATATATTTTTAGTCGTTATAACGATAATTTGATATAATTATTGAATCATATAACAACAAATAATATACTAACAAATTGTATAATTCTTATTTAATATAATGATCATTTTTTCGAATAACATTTATTATAACATACTTTGAGTATAATGCTTATTTCCGATAATAAATAAATTGTATAACACAAATTCTGTCTAAAGCACAGTTAGAATAAAAACAAATTATACAATAAATTAGATCCATCATGTACCAAAAAAGTAGATTAGGTTAGAACTGTGACCCCTACACACAACGCGCTGCCAATAAATTCGATCCATCATGCATGAGAAAAATAGATTAGGTTAGGTTAGAACTGTGACCCTTAAACATATATACTGCTATTAGAAAAGTAGGTTAGGTTAGGTTAGAACTGTGATCCCTTCAAAAAAGAATAAAATTAATTCATGAAATGTTTATACTGTTCGCTAGTTATATGATACTAGTCGTATATCAATAGATAGTTATACCATATAACGGTTATTATAAATAAGTGTTATACGAAATAATTATTATACAAAATAAAAGTAGATATTTTGTGGTTATACCAAATGTTAATTATGTCAAATGAGTGATTATATCCTTTAAATTTATACCAAATGTTGTTATATCAAATGTTACTATACCAAAAAAAGTTATACCAATCATTACACACCCCATAATTTTGAGTATCATTTTTGGTGCGTAGCCTAATATTCGATTAAGTACTGTACTAATGAAACCAGTAAGTAGATACAATAGGTATAGAGACGAGCCTTTTATTTCTAAGAAACTAATACTTAGTAATTGGATTCCGCTGAAACCGTTTGCAAAAGGATGCCGACATAATTGATTCGGACTCAACGATTCGTTCTTTGCTGAGCTTGTTCAAGAACAAACAGATTTTTCTCCTTGCTGCACGACAGATAGGGAAAAAATCCTCTTTTATAATACGCGATACTAGAAATGCATAATTGAATTTCTTCTCTATAATTCTTAAAGGAATTTTCCATTGTACCAGCGAGAAAAGCGCCGTTGATGAACTTTATAAAAGTTAACCTTATTTATAGTCAACGTTCTCGTCATAAAGTCTAGTATTTTTATAGATAGGCTAAGTAAGTATGTGTCCTTATTTAAACTCGTAAGAATATGAACGATGCTCTTATGAGAAAGTATTCAGGTATCGTATTTCTGCTATAAACTGCAACTTTAAAATCACTTGCTACATAGGTAAGTGATTCGATATAGTATCTCAAAAAACGTATGTGCTCGCCATTATTATATTAAATAGTATTTCTGCTGTCAATTGAAATTACCTGCAATATAAGTGATACGATACACTGTTTCAAAAAACGTAGTTTCCAATTCGCCACTGGAGTCCTCCAAGGCTTTGGTATGGGTTATCGCCCGCCAGATAGCCGTCAGGAGACCCATTTTGCCACCCGAGTCCAGTTACACTATGGCGACTAGAAACATAAGACGCGATTAAAATTATATGTAGTCAAATTACACGTGCTTGGTAGTAATTAAATGTAGATCAGATACGGGCGCGTTTCCATTTCAGGCCCGTGCCCGACGCCCGGCGGCGACCCGCCGCTCCGTCCGCTTGTTTACTCTTCGCCGTTTACATTTTCGTAAAACATTTTGCGAACGTGTGTAACATGCTTTTTCGTTATTTGATTTGTTCCTTTATACAGAATTTCGATTAAACCTAGGTTATAAACGGTCTGTCTATGTAATTTTATTGTGTTGTGAATTAGAAAATAGCAAATGTTCAGAGACAGCTTCATAAGAAGAACAAAGAAAGACAAACCGTGCTTTCATAATAAGAAAATCAGGTGATAAATAACCGGTCTCTTTTTAGGGTTCCGTAGTCAACTAGGAACCCTTATAGTTTCGCCATGTCTGTCTGTCCGTCCGTCCGTCCGTCCGTCCGTCCGCGGATAATCTCAGTAACCGTTAGCACTAGAAAGCTGAAATTTGGTATCAATATGTATATCAATCACGCCAACAAAGTGCAAAAATAAAAAATGGAAAAAAATGTTTTATTAGGGGGGGTCCCCTACATGTAAAGTGGGGGCTGATATTTTTTTTCATTCCAACCCCAACGTGTGATATATTGTTGGATAGGTATTTAAAAATGAATAAGGGTTTACTAAGATCGTTTTTTGATAATATTAATATTTTCGGAAATAATCGCTCCTAAAAGAAAAAAAGTGCGTCCCCCCCTCTAACTTTTGAACCATATGTTTAAAAAATATGAAAAAAATCACAAAAGTAGAACTTTATAAACACTTTCTAGAAAAATTGTTTTGAACTTGATAGGTTCAGTAGTTTTTGAGAAAAATACGGAAAACTACGGAACCCTACACTGAGCGTGGCCCGACACGCTCTTGGCCGGTTTTTCTTCTTAACATTAGGTAGTCATAACCATGTAGTTATTAAAACAGAGCTAAATGAAGTATTTCTAAAGGTTCTCAATTACTTATACTTTGCAGATCGAAGATCCTGGCCGTATTTTATTTACCATATCTACACATGTAGGTACTCTAAGGTAACATCAGATACGATACAATAACCTACCTATATGATATAAGGGTCAAATTCTGATTTTCAAAATCTGACATCAATCTTGCTCTCTCGTTTATTAAAGTAAGATAGATTGTGTCGTAGAGGAATGCCCGGTTCTTTTAATACCTTGTCTGATTTCGAAATTTCTTATTTTTATAAGTGGCAATGAGAACGGCGGGTTTTTATGTTTTTCCCTCTTACAATGACTCATTTGAGCATTTCTTTTTTTTGCCACTTTTATGAAGTGTGATATTTTTGAAAAAAAAATGCTATTTCTACTCAGAATTACTAGCCTTTTCAATCCTAGTAGTTAAAAAAATTGTCCCATACGATTTTTTCTTATTTTGTTACCATTATTTTCCGTACATGTTATATGGGGTAACAAAAGAGGAAAGTAAAAAAAATGTATGGAAATTCTGGGAAACTTTTTGTCTCCCAGTGAGATTGAAAGTACTCATGATTCTGAGTACAATTGACCTAAAATTCCCTAAAACAATAAAAAAAAATTATTGGCAAAAAAAAAAGAAATATAAATATAAATATTGGGGACACCTTACACAGATCAACTTAGCCCCAAACTAAGCAAAGCTTGTACTATGGGTGCTAAGCGACGATATACATACTTAAATAGATAAATACATACTTATATACATAGAAAACATCCAAGACTCAGGAACAAATATCTGTGCTCATCACACAAATAAATGCCCTTACCGGGATTCGAACCCAGGACCGCGGCTCAGCTTATTTAACCATTTCGCACGAACTACAGTTTTATTTATTCGAAATACCGATGGACATCTAACTATCATGTTGGCATGCCTATGAGGATACAGGAGGGTTCAATTCTCTATACAATATGACGTAATAAAGGTGTGATACTCAAGATTGGTAACAATTAGCCAAAAAAAAAATAAACGGTCCGACACAGATTATTTTATTGTTATTCAGTTTCTCAAATTCCGTTACGATTGATTAAGTTTTGAAGGAGAAACAGTCGAGAGCGGAACCTCGATTTTAAAAAGATTTTTTCGCAA